>NC_134407.1:601623-901623 GCF_038048845.1 Mixophyes fleayi
TTCCCATTCATCAGAACAAGGCAGCCTGTACTGGACCATACAGAGTCTCAAAACGCCTAAGTGACATCACCTATGTAGTGCCATTTGGTAGCGTCAGTGGGCGGCAGCAGACCTACCATGTGAATATGTTGAAGGGATACCATGAGCGTGTGGAGTCGGTAGCTGCAGTTTGCTTAGAGTTCACCTTTCAGTTTGTATTTCTTGCTACTTGCAGCAATTTATGGCCGTGCAGCTTTAGTTTTTTTATATATTCAGTTGTTGGCGTTACAGCCAAAAGTAACGCGCCCTGCGCACTATTACCATTATTACGGTAATAGTGCACGTAAATACCGTTATTACGGTACATTTCTCGCTGGATTTCAGCTCGTGACTCAGAGAGCTGTGAGCTGAAATCCAGCTTACTATTACCATAATACCGGTAATAGTTTTTCCGCCGCGGAAACCGCGGACAATTGAATATGCCCCTAAGGGGGGAATTCAATTCTGCCGCGATTAACACGGCTATTACCATTAATACGGTAATTTTAACCCTGATTTCTGCTCACGGCTCCCTGAGCTGCAAACACCAGTGTTAAAGATTACCATATTAATGGTAGTAATGTGCACTATTACCGTAATATGGGTAATATTCTGCAGTAACGCAGCCAATTGAATGCCCCTAAGATGATCTTGTTACATCTACACATCCATCTGAATCATTAATCTGTAACGAGAGAAAATAACTCTTAAAAGTTTGTTCTAATATGTAGTTTATCAAAATAAAAAATAAATGTTATTACTTAGTTGCTCATATTATACTATCATCACCCCCCACCCTCAGTACAATGTGACTCACACTGACCTCAGTAGTGGAGAGTACCGCTGCTCACAGCCAGAGGGCGCTATTCCCCATACACTGACTGCAGCTGATGGGGATCTAATCACAACCTCACTGACGTCACAGCTGGTCATGTGACCCGGGTCCCGCCCACACCTGGCTCACTCAGCCAATAGAATCACTCGTTCGGTGACCACGCCCATACCGGTACTTCAGCCAATAGTGACGGCTCCTCCAGATGTCCCGCCCATATAGGCTGATAGCCGCGAATTCCCACGTGACTCGGTCAAGATGGCGGCGTCCTGTGGAAGGTTACTGTCTGCGCGGGTGAGGGGCTGTCTGTGTCTTGTAGTAATAAAGGACGCAGCAATATCTATAATATTATATATATAATGCGCTATACACAGCCCAGCACTGCAGTACAGCGAGGGGCGAGTGATGTTATTACTGCATGTGGTGTAATACAGAGGGAGTCCTGTGTACCCCCCCCCCTCTCCATATACACCCCCTGTACCTCACCTCTCCCTGTATCCTCCTCCCCCCTCTCTATACACCCCCCCCCTGTATCATTACTGCATGTGGTGTTATACAGAGGGAGCCCTGTGTACTCCCCCCTCCCTGTATCCTCCACCCTCCTGTCTCCCCCTCCCCCGTATCATTACTGCATGTGGTGTAATACAGAGGGAGCCCTGTGTACTCCCCCCCCCCCCCTCTTCATATACACCCCTGTACCTCACCTCTCACTGTATCCTCCCCCTCCCCCCCTCTCTATACACCCCCCCCCCCGTATCCTCCTCCATCCTCTCCCGCTATACACCCCCCTGTCTCCCCCGTATCATTACTGCATGTGGTGTAATACAGAGGGAGCCCTATGTACTCCCCACTCTCCATATACACCCCTGTACCTCACCTCTCCCTGTATCCTCCTCCCCCCTCTCTATACACCCCCCCGTATCCTCCTCCACCCTCTCCCTATACACCCCCCTGTCTCCCCCTCCCCCGTATCGTTACTGCATGTGGTGTTATACAGAGGGAGCCCTGTGTACAACCCCCCCCCCCAACTGTATCTCTCATCCTCTCTCTCCCTATAGCCCAACCTCTCCCTGTATCCACCCCCTGTATCATTACTGCATGTAGTGTTATACAGAGGGAGCCCTGTTTACTCCCCCACCATATCTCACCTCCCCCTTTCCCTGTGTCCCCCTCCCCGTATCTCACATCCCCACCTCTCCTTGTATCACCCTCCCCGTACCTCGTCTCCCCCCTCTCCATATACGCCCCCTTTATCTCTCATCCCCCTCTCCCTGCATTCGCCCCTTCCCCTGAATCTCCCCCTCCCCCCAGGACCTCTCACCCTGTATCCTCCACTCCTCTCCCCGTAACCTTCCCCCTTCCTGTATCCCCCCTCACTGTGTTTTCCACCTCCCCGTATCTCACCTATAATAATAATAAACATAATATCTCACTAGTTGGCAGAGGCTCAGTTGGTGGTACATCCTTGCTCTGTTGGCATCTATAATAATATTCTGCTATCTACAGGTTTTCCGTGCCGCAGCTGCTGTGATTCCCCGCTCCATCCAGGGTCCCATCATCCGGAGCACAGCGGCCCGCACAACCTGCGCTGTTCCAAGGCTTGGTTTCAGCACCAGTGAGTAATCACAGACCACGCAAATATGTCGTCTTCATGCACAACTTGTTCTGTTCAGGGAACTCATTATAATTGTAACGTGCACAATATCATCAAAGCCAGAGGGACTACAGGATAGTAACACTGTAAACAACGTGACTTCTCCTCACTGCAACTTTACATATTATTCCTTGTGTAATAAGTTACGGCTGCCAATAGGTATCTGCAGGAATTTGCTGGTTGTCATGGACAACAACACCCACGTATGACTGACTGTTCCATGCACTGGGCTTCTCTCTTGTATCAGTCACACATTAGTGATGCCTGCACTAGGGGAGGGGCATCGACAACTGCCCCTGCCTGTTTGAATTGGACGAGTGGCAGTCTGCATATTCAGCAACATAAATCCCGTTAGAGGCTGGCTGATATCTGGATAATGGCGGAAATAAAGAAAATACTTGACAATTACTTCTGTAACTTGTATTTTAACATTAAATGTTGAGTTGGGAGTTGAATTGTCCCTGGAATGAGGCATATTTGTAGCTCTTTGCCAGATTTGTATATGAGACCTTATTTTTACCTTCTAGGTTCTTTGCGGTTCTTCCCAGCGGTCACCCAGCATGCACCACAGTTTAAAGGCACCGCCGTAGTCAATGGGGAGTTCAAGGAACTGAGTCTGGATGACTTCAAGGGGAAATATCTGGTGCTCTTCTTCTACCCCTTAGACTTGTAAGTACGGCACGTGGAGCTGACGCTGTATGATATATACGTGATATACGCACAGTACTCTCTGTTACTAGAGAGTGAGTGATGTCTGTCAGCAGAGTATCATGAAAAGCACCAAGACCCCCAAATAAATTCCCAGTTTCCCAAAGACCTAAAATCTTCTGGTCTCTGTCTTATGCCCGCTGCTTGGTGACCCCTATATTGTATATTATATGCACTATACTGCGGTGTTATATTGTATATTATAGGCACCATACTGCGGTGTTATATTGTATATTATATGCACTATACTGCGGTGTTATATTGTATATTATAGGCACCATACTGCGGTGTTATATTGTATATTATATGCACTATACTGCGGTGTTATATTGTATATTATATGCACTATACTGCGGTGTTATATTGTATATTATATGCACTATACTGCGGTGTTATATTGTATATTATATGCACTATACTGCGGTGTTATATTGTATATTATATGCACTATACTGCGGTGTTATATTGTATATTATATCCACTATGCTGCGGTGTTATATTGTATATTATATCCACTATGCTGCGGTGTTATATTGTATATTATATGCACTATACTGCGGTGTTATATTGTATATTATATGCACTATACTGCGGTGTTATATTGTATATTATATGCACTATACTGCGGTGTTATATTGTATATTATATGCACTATACTGCGGTGTTATATTGTATATTATATCCACTATGCTGCGGTGTTATATTGTATATTATATCCACTATGCTGCGGTGTTATATTGTATATTATAGGCACTATACTGCGGTGTTATATTGTATATTATAGGCACCATACTGCGGTGTTATATTGTATATTATAGGCACCATACTGCGGTGTTATATTGTATATTATAGGCACCATACTGCGGTGTTATATTGTATATTATAGGCACCATACTGCGGTGTTATATTGTATATTATATCCACCATACTGCGGTGTTATATTGTATATTATAGGCACTATGCTGCGGTGTTATATTGTATATTATAGGCACCATGCTGCGGTGTTATATTGTATATTATAGGCACCATACTGCGGTGTTATATTGTATATTATATGCACTATGCTGCGGTGTTATATTGTATATTATATGCACTATGCTGCGGTGCTATATTGTATATTATATGCACTATACTGCCAGTCGGGTCCTACGGGGTAATTGCTGGGATTGATTAGAAGCTCATATTGTACAATGTACCGCATGCTGTGATTTATAATATTTTCCAGCACCTTCGTCTGTCCCACCGAGATTGTGGCTTTCAGTGACAAAGCGAATGAGTTTCATGATGTGAACTGTGAAGTTGTGGCTGTGTCTGTGGACTCTCACTTCTGCCACCTAGCGTGGACTAATACCCCCAGGAAGGTAGGTGTGACTTCATGTCGTTCATGCTCTGTACCCCTACTGACTGCTGGAAATACTGGAGCTTATTGTCCCAACTGTGCTGAAACAATGACAACTATCCCAACCACCTGGGACCCAACAAGCCCCATGTGGCCCCCACCAGCCGCTTGTTGTGGAAAGTTCACACAGAGGTATATTTGGGGTGCAATCAGAATCGCCTCGGGTAAATGGACTTGTCTAGAAGAGCACATGGAGTAAACATGGCAATGAGGAAGTTGTCAACAAAACAACAACAAATCCTGATTATATCAGGGACAGAGATACAAGAGCAGAAGAAAGAGGTGATACATATGTAATAAATAACAAGTCCGACGTTCCAAACATCTTACACAGTGTCTGTTACTTTATAATTGTTTCCATCTTTATCTACAAGTTACTATGCTAAATCCTAGGTCCACAAACTGGATTCTACATGTAAAATAATTATTATTCATCCTAAGCACATAATACGCTGTGTGCTCGTTGTCACCCAGGATGTGCACCTGGTTACACTGCAGTATATATAGCTCAATGTCCCGGGTCTCTGTTTGTTTATCTTTGGGTCTTTTGTTCCAGAGCGGAGGATTAGGAAAAATGAATATTCCGCTATTGTCAGATCTAACTAAACAGATTTCCCGTGATTATGGCGTTCTGCTGGAGACCCCGGGAATTGCTCTCAGGTGAGGGCTACAAATGTCTCACTGTAAATGCCGATAAGACTGGAGTCTACTGTGTGTGTCTTATTTTTTTATTGGATGTTCCGTAATAAGCTCCTAGAGACCCTTCCCAACCTTCCCCATCTGTACTACATCCCTGTGCTCGTCTCATCCACCAGGGGGCTCTTCATCATTGATCCCAACGGGATTGTCCGGCATATGAGTGTGAACGACCTGCCGGTTGGAAGAAGCGTGGAAGAGACTTTGCGGCTGCTGAAGGCCTTTCAGTATGTGGAGTCCCACGGGGAGGTCTGTCCCGCAAACTGGACTCCTCACTCCCCCACGGTAAGTCCTGATATTGCTGTACAATGTTCCCAATATAGAGATCTCCTCCTATCCCCAAACCCATTATTAGGGAAGTCCAGCACAGTGATGCATACAGGGAGTTTCCATCTGTCGGCATCTTGGTGTTGGATAAACCCCCCGGAGCACCTCACCGTGTGGATCAGTAAGACATCAGCCGCGGCTCTGTATATACAGACTGAGCCGCCAATGTATAGATCATACACACGTCTCTGACCACTTCTAATCCTGGAAGATGGATGCTTGTAGCCGTCACATTGATGTCTCCTCTTTCTTCTTCCAGATTAAGCCCAGCCCGGAAGGCTCCAAGGATTATTTTGAGAAAGTGAACTGAGCCTCTGGCAGAAATCTGCCCCCCTGCCGTGAAAGACCCATCCGCTTGCCATCCCCTACACTAACCGTTCCACGGACTGACTCTTCTCCAGCAGGGCTTCCTCTTCTGCTTCATGGCAACTGCTCATTAAAGTCTGTTGAACCATTATAATGTGTGGAGATTATTAAAAGTCATTAAAGGGGTTGTAACCAGACACTGAAATTACAAATCTCAGTCTTTTTTTTCAATTTGCGGTGTCTCATTTCATCTGTTTATATAGTCTCACGTTAGTCCCTTGGGTGGTAGAGATGACAGGGACCTCTGTATGTCCCTAAAAGTCACACTCATGTTCACATTGAAGAGATTCTAGTAATGTGTTCTGGAGAGGAAGGGTTAATTATCATTGAGGTTCGGTTCTTGTACAATCATCCTGGTCTGCACCCCTACATTGCCTGTGACACAGACAGACTTATAAGTACTACATCCCCTGTGATACACTTCCTTCAGCAGTGACACAATGTAGGACAATATAACACCAGTGAGAGAAACATGGGACATATCTGGCTCCATATGTATTGGAAGAGTCTGTAGTAGCCGAAGCAGGAGGTTCCTCGGCGCACGGTGAGATGGCGGGAGGGGGTCCCTCGGCGCACGGTGAGATGGCGGGAGGGGGTCCCTCGGCGCACGGTGAGATGGCGGGAGGGGGTCCCTCGGCGCACGGTGAGATGGCGGGAGCGGGTCCCTCGGCGCACGGTGAGATGGCGGGAGGGGGTCCCTCGGCGCACGGTGAGATGGCGGGAGGGGGTCCCTCGGCGCACGATGAGATGGCGGGAGGGGGTCCCTCGGCGCACGGTGAGATGGCGGGAGGGGGTCCCTCGGCGCACGGTGAGATGGCGGGAGGGGGTCCCTCGGCGCACGGTGAGATGGCGGGAGGGGGTCCCTCGGCGCACGGTGAGATGGCGGGAGGGGGTCCCTCGGCGCACGGTGAGATGGCGGGAGGGGGTCCCTCTGCGCACGGTGAGATGGCGGGAGGGGGTCCCTCGGCACACTGAGAGGTTTGGTGACATTGCAGCAAACAAACATCACAGATATACGTGTCTGCAGCTATCATCATCATTTATTTATATAGCGCCAACATATTCCGTAGCGCTTTACAATTGGGGACAAACATAATAAACTAATAAACAAACTGGGTAAAACAGACAAAGAGGTGAGAAGGCTGCTCGCAAGCTTACAGTCTATGGGACAATAGGAGATTGACACATGAGGTTAAGTCTACATTTTGCATATCGGCTCAGCCAGACTGTAAAGGTAAAAGTGACTCATAGGCTAAATGATCCTGTCACACAACAATGTTGGTCAGGGGGCAGCGGTCCCGCGTGAAACTGTAACAGGCTAAAGGTAGCGAGGTTAAGAGGGTGGCAGAGGAATATTATAAGCTTGTCTGAAGAGGTAGGTTTTCAGAGAACGCTTGAAAGCTATATATATATATATATATATAATATATATATATATATATATATATATATATATATATATATACACACACAGACCCAGGGAGTGCTCATACTGTATTATTTTTAGATCATCGTGTTAATTCATAAAATAAGAAAATTACAATTAACACAGCCACAATCACCTTATATGTAAAGACTCCTACTACGCCTTGAAAATGCTGGGCTCTTTCCTCATATACAATCGGAGACGAAGTTGCCTTCCACCTGATGTAACTTACAGGAGAAACAGAATAGTTACATCAACAGTACCTTTGATACTAATATCCTTTGATATGACACATTGGTTAATTATAACATAATACAAAGGAAAGAACCAATAAAAGGAGGAGCCTAAGAGTCCGTATGTTCGGTCTGGCCTGACGATCGGGGACATCATCTCAATTAGTTCACTGCGTCCATTAAGATCCTCTGCATTGGGTCATTGTACCATAACTCTGGCCTGACGATCGGGGACATTATCGCACTTGGGTCTGAATTTATTATTATTGATATTGGAGGTTAGAGTATATTAGAGAGAGGGATTTGGATATAATGAAGACATGAGCTGTTATGTTAGAGTAACAGGCGATTGTATATTTCATATGGGAGATTTGGAAATAACAGACTGGGTGAGTTGGGTATAATAGAGGGATTGGGGGTACGTTAGATGGACAGGCAGTGATAGTATATAGGATGGGGGGTGAGGTTATATTAGAGGGACTGGTTGGACTGTTGGATATAATAGATTGGGGGTACGTTAGATGGACAGGCAGTGATAGTATATAGGATGGGGGGTGAGGTTATATTAGATGGACTGGTTGGACTGTTGGATATAATAGATTGGGGGTACGTTAGATGGACAGGCAGTGATAGTATATAGGATGGGGGGTGAGGTTATATTAGAGGGACTGGTTGGACTGTTGGATATAATAGATTGGGGGTACGTTAGATAGACAGGCAGTGATAGTATATAGGATGGGGGGTGAGGTTATATTAGAGGGACTGGTTGAATAGATTGGGGATACGTTATATAGACAGGCAGTGATAGTATATAGGATGGGGGGTGAGGTTATATTTGAGGGACTGGTTGGATATAATAGATTGGGGGTACATTAGATGGACAGGCAGTGATAGTATATAGGATGGGGGGTGAGGTTATATTAGAGGGACTGGTTGGACTGTTGAATATAATAGATTGGGGGTACGTTAGATGGACAGGCAGTGATAGTATATAGGATGGGGGTGAGGTTATATTAGAGGGACTGGTTGGACTGTTGGATATAATAGATTGGGGGTACGTTAGATGGACAGGCATTGATAGTATATAGGATGGGGGGTGAGGTTATATTAGAGGGACTGGTTGGACTGTTGGGTTGAATATACTGGAGGTACGTTAGATAGACAGGCAGTGATAGTATATAGGATGGGGGTGAGGTTATATTAGAGGGACTGGTTGGACTGTTGGATATAATAGACTGGAGGTACGTTAGATAGACAGGCAGTGATAGTATATAGGATGGGGGTGAGGTTATTTTAGAGGGACTTGTTGAACTGTTGGGTATAATAGAGGGATTGGGGGTAAGTTAGATGGACAGGCAGTGATAGTATATAGGATGGGGGGTGAGGTTATATTAGAGGGACTGGTTGAACTGTTGGGTTGAATAGACTGGAGGTACGTTGGATGTACAGGCAGTGATAGTATATAGGATGGGGGTGAGGTTATATTAGAGGAACTTGTTGAACTGTTGGGTATAATAGAGGGATTGGGGGTACGTTAGATGGACAGGCAGTGATAGTATATAGGATGGGGGGTGAGGTTATATTAGAGGGACTGGTTGAACTGTTGGATATAATAGATTGGGGGTACGTTAGATGGACAGGCAGTGATAGTATATAGGATGGGGGTGAGGTTATATTAGAGGGACTTGTTGAACTGTTGGGTATAATAGAGGGATTGGGGGTACGTTAGATGGACAGGCAGTGATAGTATATAGGATGGGGGGTGAGGTTATATTAGAGGGACTGGTTGAACTGTTGGGTTGAATAGACTGGAGGTACGTTGGATGTACAGGCAGTGATAGTATATAGGATGGGGGTGAGGTTATATTAGAGGGACTGTTGGATATAATAGATTGGGGGTATGTTAGATGGACAGGCAGTGATAGTATATAGGATGGGGGTGAGGTTATATTAGAGGGACTGGTTGAACTGTTGGATATAATAGATTGGGGGTACGTTAGATGGACAGGCAGTGATAGTATATAGGATGGGGGGTGAGGTTATATTAGAGGGACTGGTTGGACTGTTGAATATAATAGATTGGGGGTACGTTAGATGGACAGGCAGTGATAGTATATAGGATGGGGGGTGAGGTTATATTAGAGGGACTGGTTGGACTGTTGGATATAATAGATTGGGGGTACGTTAGATGGACAGGCAGTGATAGTATATAGGATGGGGGTGAGGTTATATTAGAGGGACTGGTTGGACTGTTGGATATAATAGATTGGGGGTACGTTAGATGGACAGGCAGTGATAGTATATAGGATGGGGGGTGAGGTTATATTAGAGGGACTGGTTGAACTGTTGGGTTGAATAGACTGGAGGTACGTTAGATAGACAGGCAGTGATAGTATATAGGATGGGGGGTGAGGTTATATTAGAGAGACTGGTTGGACTGTTGGGTTGAATAGATTGGGGATACGTTAGATAGACAGGCAGTGATAGTATGTAGGATGGGGGGTGAGGATATATTAGAGGGACTGTTGGATATAATAGATTGGGGGTACGTTAGATGGACAGGCAGTGATAGTATATAGGATGGGGGGTGAGGTTATATTTTAGGGACTGGTTGGATATAATAGATTGGGGGTACGTTAGATGGACAGGCAGTGATAGTATATAGGATGGGGGGTGGGGTTATATTAGAGGGACTGGTTGGACTGTTGGATATAATAGATTGGGGGTACGTTAGATGGACAGGCAGTGATAGTATATAGGATGGGGGTGGGGTTATATTAGAGGGACTGGTTGGACTGTTGGATATAATAGATTGGGGGTACGTTAGATGGACAGGCAGTGATAGTATATAGGATGGGGGTGGGGTTATATTAGAGGGACTGGTTGGACTGTTGGATATAATAGATTGGGGGTACGTTAGATGGACAGGCAGTGATAGTATATAGGATGGGGGTGAGGTTATATTAGAGGGATGTGTAAAACTTCTTGATATTGGTGTTTATTTTGTATTCTGAGAAGAGTGCTGCTAATGACAGAATTAAACACTTAATATTTTAGGGTTTGCACTGGGGCACCTGGATTACTGGGGTGTAGGGTGAGACTTGCACCTAGCCCTCACCCCCTGATACTGACCGGTCATTGGTCAGTCCAGAAATGACACAGGTCACTGACATGAAGTTGGGGTGCACAGTATAGGTACATTTAGGGGATATATTAAGTAGAAATGGCGGATCTCCCTTCACCTGTACATTGTATGATGTGATATTATATAGTGTAAGGAATGGGGGTCCGGGGCCCCCACATATAGACGATACACATGTTCTCCAGTCACACTGGGCTCATGCCGGGACTGCGGGGGGTGAGACGCCCCTGAGGGTAACAGTCCTGGGGGCTATGGAGGGAATTCTGTTATCAGTCGCAGCCGTGGAACCCTCGGAGGCCGAATAGGTTTCCGGGGGAAGCCGGGCAGCGCTGCACACTCCGCCATGTTGTTGTACGGACTGCACGGACTCAGTGCTCCGGTGAGTGCGGGGAGCTCGGGGTGTCCGAAGGGGAGAGGGCGGCGGCTGTGACGGAGCTTCCGCTATGTGCGTCTTCCCCCCCCAATAACCATACCCCTCATGATATTACCCCCTCATATCACCCCCTCCCCAATATGTGTACCCCTCATCTCACCCCCCCAATAACCATACCCCTCATATCACCCCCTCCCAATATGTGCACCCCTCATCCCCCCCCCCAATAACCATACCCCTCATATCACCCCTCCCCAATATGTGTACCCCTCATCTCACCCCACCCAATAACCATACCCCTCATATCACCCCCTCCCAATATGTGCATCCCTCATCCCCCCCCCCAATAACCATACCCCTCATATCACCCCCTCCCAATATGTGCACCCCTCATCCCCCCCCCCAATAACCATACCCCTCATATCACCCCTCCCCAATATGTGCACCCCTCACCCCCCCCCCCCAATAACCATACCCCTCATATCACCCCCCTCCCCAATATGTGTACCCCTCATCTCACCCCCCCAATAACCATACCCCTCATATCACCCCCTCCCAATATGTGCACCCCTCATCCCCCCCAATAACCATACCCCTCATGATATTACCCCTAATATCACCCCCCCCTATATGTGCACCCCTCATCTCACCCCCAATAACCATACCCCTCATATCACCCCTCCCCAATATGTGTACCCCTCATCTCACCCCCCCAATAACCATACCCCTCATATCACCCCCTCCCAATATGTGCACCCCTCATCCCCCCCAATAACCATACCCCTCATGATATTACCCCTAATATCACCCCCCCCCCTATATGTGCACCCCTCATATCACCCCCCCCCCCCCCCCCAATAACCATACCCCTCATATCACCCCCTCCCAATATGTGCACCCCTCATCCCCCCCAACAACCATACCCCTCATGATATTACCCCTAATATCCCCCCCCTATATGTGCACCCCTCATATCACCCTCCCAATATGTGCACCCCTCATCCCCCCCCCCAACAACCATACCCCTCATGATATTACCCCTAATATCACCCCCTCCCCAATATGTGTACCCCTCATCTCACCCCCCCAATAACCATACCCCTCATATCACCCCCTCCCAATATGTGCACCCCTCATCCCCCCCCAACAACCATACCCCTCATGATATTACCCCTAATATCACCCCCTCCCCAATATGTGTACCCCTCATCTCACCCCCCCAATAACCATACCCCTCATATCACCCCCTCCCAATATGTGCACCCCTCATCCCCCCCAATAACCATACCCCTCATATCACCCCCCTCCCAATATGTGCACCCCTCATCCCCTCCCAATAACCATACCCCTCATGATATTACCCCTAATATCACCCCCCCCCTATATGTGCACCCCTCATATCACCCCCCCAATAACCATACCCCTCATATCACCCCCTCCCAATATGTGCACCCCTCACCCCCCCCCCAATAACCATACCCCTCATATCACCCCCTCCCAATATGTGCACCCCTCACCCCCCCCAATAACCATACCCCTCATGATATTACCCCTAATATCACCCCCTCCCCAATATGTGTACCCCTCATCTCACCCCCCCCAATAACCATACCCCTCATATCACCCCCTCCCAATATGTGCACCCCTCATGCCCCCCCAACAACCATACCCCTCATGATATTACCCCTAATATCACCCCCTCCCCAATATGTGTACCCCTCATCTCACCCCCCCAATAACCATACCCCTCATATCACCCCCTCCCAATATGTGCACCCCTCATCCCCCCCAACAACCATACCCCTCATGATATTACCCCTTAATATCACCCCCTCCCCAATATGTGCACCCCTCATCTCACCCCCCCAATAACCATACCCCTCATATCACCCCCTCCCAATATGTGCACCCCTCATCCCCCCCAACAACCATACCCCTCATGATATTACCCCCTAATATCACCCCCTCCCCAATATGTGTACCCCTCATCTCACCCCCCCCAATAACCATACCCCTCATATCACCCCCTCCCAATATGTGCACCCCTCATCCCCCCCAACAACCATACCCCTCATGATATTACCCCTTAATATCACCCCCTCCCCAATATGTGCACCCCTCATCTCACCCCCCCCAATAACCATACCCCTCATATCACCCCCTCCCAATATGTGCACCCCTCATCCCCCCCAACAACCATACCCCCTCATGATATTACCCCCTCCCCAATATGTGCTCCCCTCATCCCCCCCGAACAACCATACCCCTCATGATATTACCCTCTAATATCACCCCCTCCCCAATATGTGCACCCCTCATCTCATCCCCCAATAACCATACCCCTCATATCACCCTCCCCAATATCTACACCCCTCATCTCACTCCCTTCCAATAACCATACCTCTCATTATATTACACCATCCCCCCTAATATCACCACACCCAAAATATCTACACCCCTTATCTCACCCCAGTTTCAAATAATCTCATTATATCACCCCAAACATATAACCCTGGCCCTATCCCCAGCCACATAACCAGACCTTTCATTACATCACACTATCCTAATAACCAGACCCCTTTTTATATTGTAGGATCCCTCCTCTCATGGTCTCCACATAATCTCATTATAATCCCCCTTAAACAAAACTCATTATATCACCCCCCTCCCTTCCCCGGCACAAACCATCATCATTTATTTATATAGCGCCACTAATAAACCAGACCCTTCATTATATCACCACCTCGTATAATTTAATAATTTCCCTCCCAAAATATCCAAACCTATTTCACCTCCCCCCGCCCTCAAACAACCAGTTGTTCCCCAATAACCAGTCCTCTCATTATATCAAAAGTTCTGCCCTCAATAAGTGGACCCTTACCCCCTGCCCCCTCTCTCTCTCTCATATAAACAGACCCATCATCATCACCATTTATTTATATAGCACCACTGATTCTGCAGCGCTGTACAGAGAACTCACTCACATCAGTCCCTGCCCCATTGGAGCTTACAGTCTAAATTCCCTAATATATACACACACGGACAGAGAGAGACTAGGGTCAATTTTGATAGTAGCCATCCTCCAAATAACTGGACCCCTCATTACATTACCCACTGCCCCCAAATATCCGCACCCTCATCTCACCGTGCCCCAATTATATTCTTTATATTCTATCTCCAAGAACAACACCATATTACATATCCCATGTGGTGGTGTATTTCTGGGAGGGCACCAGGCAGTTACATACTGTAAGGAGGAGGGCCGACCATCTGGATGTATATCTATATATACCGTATATACTCAAGGTTAAGTGCTGAAGTAAATCCCTCCCTCCCTACCACGCACAGAGGAGAGTAAACACAGGGGGACACATCCAGAGCTCCTCATCAATGAGACAGAGAGGCAAGATGTGTGTACTGTCCTAAAGACAGCCTAGCAGGAGACGGGCGCAGTACCTGGGGTGAGCAGTTTATCTAGTAATTATTGATGACAAACATATCCTCTCCAATGTGTTCAAAATTGTGGGACCTGCTATCCCATGTGAACACTATATACACTATATATATATATACACGCTATATACACTATATATATATATACACTATATATATATACACCTTACTAATATGGTTGCTGATTTTTTGGTACATTTGGAGACATTTTGGGAGCCTGAGATTATTAAAAGAATCAAGTCATTTCCCACCCTCGGCTTATACTCGAGTATATACGGTATGTGTGTATATGTATATGTATATATATATATATATATATATATAATTACACAATAATGCAAACTAGTTTCTTAAAATAAAATGGAGCAGAGTAGAAATAGAAAAACTAGTAAGTCCATGATTTCTGTGCTAGGGTAAGACGTATGGAACAAATCCTCAATAGCACATTGATCCCTCAGATATGAAGGGATCCTGAGCTCATTATCCTGAGCCTCCCGTGTATGTCTCATGTAACACATTATCCTGAGCCTCCCGTGTATGTCTCATGTAACACATTATCCTGAGCCTCCCGTGTATGTCTAATGTAACACATTATCCTGAGCCTCCCGTGTATGTCTCATGTAACACATTATCCTGAGCCTCCCGTGTATGTCTCATGTAACACATTATCCTGAGCCTCCCGTGTATGTCTCATGTAACACATTATCCTGAGCCTCCCGTGTATGTCTAATGTAACACATTATCCTGAGCCTCCCGTGTATGTCACATGTAACACATTATCCTGAGCCTCCCGTGTATGTCTCATGTAACACATTATCCTGAGCCTCCCGTGTATGTCTCATGTAACACATTATCCTGAGCCTCCCGTGTATGTCACATGTAACACATTATCCTGAGCCTCCCGTGTATGTCACATGTAACACATTATCCTGAGCCTCCCGTGTATGTCACATGTAACACATTATCCTGAGCCTCCCGTGTATGTCACATGTAACACATTATCCTGAGCCTCCCGTGTATGTCTCATGTAACACATTATCCTGAGCCTCCCGTGTATGTCTCATGTAACACATTATCCTGAGCCTCCCGTGTATGTCTCATGTAACACATTATCCTGAGCCTCCCGTGTATGTCTCATGTAACACATTATCCTGAGCCTCCCGTGTATGTCTCATGTAACACATTATCCTGAGCCTCCCGTGTATGTCACATGTAACACATTATCCTGAGCCTCCCGTGTATGTCACATGTAACACATTATCCTGAGCCTCCCGTGTATGTCTCATGTAACACATTATCCTGAGCCTCCCGTGTATGTCTCATGTAACACATTATCCTGAGCCTCCCGTGTATGTCTCATGTAACACATTATCCTGAGCCTCCCGTGTATGTCACATGTAACACATTATCCTGAGCCTCCCGTGTATGTCACATGTAACACATTATCCTGAGCCTCCCGTGTATGTCACATGTAACACATTATCCTGAGCCTCCCGTGTATGTCTCATGTAACACATTATCCTGAGCCTCCCGTGTATGTCTCATGTAACACATTATCCTGAGCCTCCCGTGTATGTCTCATGTAACACATTATCCTGAGCCTCCCGTGTATGTCTCATGTAACACATTATCCTGAGCCTCCCGTGTATGTCACATGTAACACATTATCCTGAGCCTCCCGTGTATGTCTCATGTAACACATTATCCTGAGCCTCCCGTGTATGTCTCATGTAACACATTATCCTGAGCCTCCCGTGTATGTCTCATGTAACACATTATCCTGAGCCTCCCGTGTATGTCTCATGTAACACATTATCCAGTGATAGATTGCTCTGCTGTTCAGCCTTTTACAGAAAGATGCGGCCGCTGGAACGAGTTATTGGACCCGAGCAGATTATTGGCATCTGAGGTAAGTGCTGAGCGCTTTCATGAGGGGGGTGTTGAGCCCCCCCAGGGTTAGATGATGGGGGAGTATTACTGTAGCAGGTGATCGCCTGGGGCGGTGCTTATTTGGAATGATTGTCAGTGAGAGCGAGGACTCTGATTGGCTGTTGTGTGCGCAGTAGACCATGTGACATACTGTGCTCTCTCTCAGGCGGAGATAAAGAAATGTAACGCTTGTGTGGGATCGCTGAAAGATGGAGAGCGTAACGTCAAGGTACCGCGTCACTGCCGGGGTCATGTATGTAATTATTCTGTAATGTCCAACATGCACAAAGCGTGACGCCCCTATGTGTGTACAGACATTAGATCCCACAGTATGATACCGTCTCCTCTACATTATATACTAACCCAGTATACAGGGGAAGTGGTACTGTCCTTACATAGAGAACAAGAACAGATACTGAGAATTACACCCAGCACACAGGAGAAGTGGTACTGTCCATACATAGAGAACAAGAACAGATACTGAGAATTACACCCAGCACACAGGAGAAGTGGTACTGTCCATACATAGAGAACAGATACTGAGAATTACACCCAGCACACAGGAGAAGTGGTACTGTCCATGCATAGAGAACAGATACTGAGAATTACACCCAGCACAAAGGAGATGTGGTACTGTCCATGCATAGAGAACAGATACTGAGAATTACACCCAGCACAAAGGAGATGTGGTACTGTCCATGCATAGAGAACAGATACTGAGAATTACACCCAGCACTCAGGAGAAGTGGTACTGTCCATACATAGAGAACAGATACTGAGAATTACACCCAGCACACAGGAGAAGTGGTACTGTCCATACATAGAGAACAGATACTGAGAATTACACCCAGCACACAGGAGAAGTGGTACTGTCCATACATAGAGAACAGATACTGAGAATTACACCCAGCACACAAGAGAAGTGGTACTGTCCATACATAGAGAACAGATACTGAGAATTACACCCAGCACACAGGAGAAGTGGTACTGTCCATGCATAGAGAACAGATACTGAGAATTACACCCAGCACAAAGGAGAAGTGGTACTGTCCATGCATAGAGAACAGATACTGAGAATTACACCCAGCACACAGGAGAAGTGGTACTGTCCATACATAGAGAACAGATACTGAGAATTACACCCAGCACACAGGAGAAGTGGTACTGTCCATGCATAGAGAACAGATACTGAGAATTACACCCAGGACACAGGAGAAGTGGTACTGTCCATACATAGAGAACAGATACTGAGAATTACACCCAGCACACAGGATAAGTGGTACTGTCCATACATAGAGAACAGATACTGAGAATTACACCCAGCACACAGGAGAAGTGGTACTGTCCATGCATAGAGAACAGATACTGAGAATTACACCCAGCACACAGGAGAAGTGGTACTGTCCATGCATAGAGAACAGATACTGAGAATTACACCCAGCACTCAGGAGAAGTGGTACTGTCCATACATAGAGAACAGATACTGAGAATTACACCCAGCACACAGGAGAAGTGGTACTGTCCATACATAGAGAACAGATACTGAGAATTACACCCAGGACACAGGAGAAGTGGTACTGTCCATACATAGAGAACAGATACTGAGAATTACACCCAGCACACAGGAGAAGTGGTACTGTCCATACATAGAGAACAGATACTGAGAATTACACCCAGCACACAGGAGAAGTGGTACTGTCCATACATAGAGAACAGATACTGAGAATTACACCCAGCACACAGGAGAAGTGGTACTGTCCATGCATAGAGAACAGATACTGAGAATTACACCCAGCACACAGGAGAAGTGGTACTGTCCATGCATAGAGAACAGATACTGAGAATTACACCCAGCACACAGGAGAAGTGGTACTGTCCATACATAGAGAACAGATACTGAGAATTACACCCAGCACACAGGAGAAGTGGTACTGTCCATGCATAGAGAACAGATACTGAGAATTACACCCAGGACACAGGAGAAGTGGTACTGTCCATACATAGAGAACAGATACTGAGAATTACACCCAGCACACAGGAGAAGTGGTACTGTCCATACATAGAGAACAGATACTGAGAATTACACCCAGCACACAGGAGAAGTGGTACTGTCCATACATAGAGAACAGATACTGAGAATTACACCCAGCACACAGGAGAAGTGGTACTGTCCATGCATAGAGAACAGATACTGAGAATTACACCCAGCACAAAGGAGAAGTGGTACTGTCCATGCATAGAGAACAGATACTGAGAATTACACCCAGCACACAGGAGAAGTGGTACTGTCCATACATAGAGAACAGATACTGAGAATTACACCCAGCACACAGGAGAAGTGGTACTGTCCATGCATAGAGAACAGATACTGAGAATTACACCCAGGACACAGGAGAAGTGGTACTGTCCATACATAGAGAACAAGAACAGATACTGAGAATTACACCCAGCACACAGGAGAAGTGGTACTGTCCATGCATAGAGAACAGATACTGAGAATTACACCCAGCACAAAGGAGAAGTGGTACTGTCCATGCATAGAGAACAGATACTGAGAATTACACCCAGCACACAGGAGAAGTGGTACTGTCCATGCATAGAGAACAGATACTGAGAATTACACCCAGGACACAGGAGAAGTGGAACTGTCCATACATAGAGAACAGATACTGAGAATTACACCCAGCACACAGGAGAAGTGGTACTGTCCATGCATAGAGAACAGATACTGAGAATTACACCCAGGACACAGGAGAAGTGGTACTGTCCATACATAGAGAACAAGAACAGATACTGAGAATTACACCCAGCACACAGGAGAAGTGGTACTGTCCATGCATAGAGAACAGATACTGAGAATTACACCCAGGACACAGGAGAAGTGGTACTGTCCATACATAGAGAACAGATACTGAGAATTACACCCAGGACACAGGAGAAGTGGTACTGTCTATACATAGAGAACAGATACTGAGAATTACACCCAGCACACAGGAGAAGTGGTACTGTCCATGCATAGAGAACAGATACTGAGAATTACACCTAGCACACAGGAGAAGTGGTACTGTCCATGCATAGAGAACAAGAACAGATACTGAGAATTACACCCAGCACACAGGAGAAGTGGTACTGTCCATACATAGAGAACAGATACTGAGAATTACACCCAGCACACAGGAGAAGTGGTACTGTCCATACATAGAGAACATATACTGAGAATTACAACCAGCACACAGGAGAAGTGGTACTGTGCATACATAGAGAACAGATACTGAGAATTACACCCAGCACACAGGAGAAGTACTGTGCATACAGAATAATAAATGACATACTTGATCAGTTTGCAGATAAAGGGCCACAGGTTAATACTGGACAATAATCGTCTCCTGGTAATTTGTGGTCCCTGTCTTTGTTGGGATGACAGTAATCTGAGCTGTGTGTTCGTCCTACAGGAGGAAGAGGCCTTGAAGCTGTGTGAGGTGAGTAACACGGACATTATTATATCTATCCCATATTGTGACAATGAGCTGTTATTTGTAAACCTTTCCATACATTTCATACTGGAACAATTCAGCACAATGTACAACACGCCAAGATATGTGGCTGTATAGTGAAGGGTTAATACACAATTACCTTATAATGACTTCTGACATCCCTGTTATTATACATAGACATTTATATGTTATAATGAGTTCTGACATCACTGTTATTATACATAGACATTTATATGTTATAATGAGTGAGTTCTGACATCCCTGTTATTATACATAGATATTTATATGTTATAATGAGTTCTGACATCACTGTTATTATACATAGACATTTATATGTTATAACGAGTGACTTCTGACATCACCCTTATTATACATAGACATTTATATGTTATAACGAGTGACTTCTGACATCATACTTATTATACATAGATATTTATATGTTATAATGAGTGAGTTCTGACATCACCCTTTTTGTACACACATATCTATGAGTATTATTGTGTAATATGTTTTGCTATAATATCTGTTTCTCTTCTCCTATTAAGGCTTCTGTGCACCCAGATACCGGCTCCATTCTCCCCTTCATCTTCCGACCACCCGGTGAGCCTGATGTGCAGTTTATACATAGACCTCATGTCTCACAATACAGAACACAACTGTTGTAAATCAGGTCCTCGCCATGGGAAGAGCTCTATTCATGGTCCTGACCTCAGGCACACGTACATGCATGTAATCTGTGTGTTCCATATGTACATGGCATGTGTCATCTGTGCATGATCACCACAATGTAACATAGTTGATGAGGTTGAAAAAAGACACCAGTCCATCAAGTTCAACCTATTTTGGATCTCCTGCGATCCTGTACTTATGTTTGTAATTAATCCAGAGTAGGCAACCGCCCATCTGTTTCAATTGTGAAAATCCCCCCAGACTCAATATTGCAGTCCTATTTTTACCCTATATCCACTACTATCCTTTATTTTAATTAACGGTCGTATCCCTGGATACACCTTTCCGCTGAAAATTTGTCTAACCCTTTCTTAAACATATCTATTGAATCTGCCATCACAACCTTCCCTGGCAATGAATTCCATATCTTGACTGCCCTTACTGTAAAGAACCCCTTCCTTTGCTGGTTGTGAAATTTCCTCTCCTCTAGCCTTAGGGAATGACCACGTGTCCTGTGTATGGTCCTTGGGGTAAAAAGTTCCCATGAAAGCTCTCTGTATTGACCCCTAATGTATTTGTACATAGTAATCATATCTCCCCTTAGACACCTCTTTTCTAAAGTAAACATGCCTAAACTGGCTAACCTTTCCTCATAACTTAATGACTCCATACCCTTTATCAATTTTGTCGCCCTTCTCTGAACCCTTTCTAGTTCCAAATTATCTTTTTTATAGAGTGGTGCCCAGAACTGTACTCCATATTCAAGATGAGGTCTTACCAACGATTTATACAGTGGCAAAATTACACTGTCTTCCCTTGCATCTATGCCCCTTTTTATGCATGCCAATACTTTGTTTGCCCTTGCAGCTGCTGCTTGACATTGAGCACTATTGCTAAGTCTACTGTCTACAAGCACTCCCAAATCCTTTTCCATTATAGATTCTCCTAAATTAATTCCATTTAATTTATAGATTGTGTTCTTGTTTTTGATCCCTGAATGCATAACCTTACATTTATCTGTGTTAAACCTCATATTCCATTTGGCCGCCCAATCCTCCAGTTTATTTAAGTCCCTCTGTAGAGACTCTACCTCTTGCTCTGATTTTATTACCTTACAGAGTTTAGTGTCATCTGCTAAAATAGAAACTTTACTCTCTAAACCATCACCAAGGTCATTAATAAATATATTAAAAAGGAGTGGCCCCAGCACGGAACCTTGAGGTACCTCACTTAAAGCTTTTGACCAATTAGAAAATGTTCCATTTATCACAACTCTCTGTTCCCTATTCTCTAACCAGTTTTCAACCCAAGTACAAATGTTGATTCCTAGACCCAGTTCCCTTATTTTGTAAACCAACCTTTTGTGTGGCACTGTATCAAAGGCCTCTGCAAAATCTAAGTAGACCACATCTACTGTCCTGCCCTGGTCTAAGTTCCCACTAACTTCCTCGTAGAAACTAATTAGATTAGTTTGACATGACCTATCCCTCACAAATCCATGTTGATTCCCACTAATAATTACATGTATTACATTGACTTTCTCAATTTCCTTATGATAATTTTAACATAAAGATCTTTTGTCATTTCAGCTTTATTAATAATGGGAGCACCAACGGTGAGTCTGCAACAATAACTGCGGAGCTGCCATTGTTCTCTTATATTGGAGCCGCTGGTATTAGACCGCCAACGGCGAGAAAGGGGGAGACGCAAAATCCCTACAATCCCTATTACATCTAATTCTATGGTGACAGATGCTTAAATGTCGTTGTATAGACGTGTCAGGACGGACACGTACTCTCCGCACTATGTCTAATATTCTTCATCCATAAATGGTATAATGACGTGTGTCCCGCAGGCCGTAGCCGCATACAATGTGTTGTATCCTGATTCATGTATGTTACTCTATATCTCTGTTCATGGTATAATATAATAACACCACACGTGTTCCCCACAGGTTGTAGCCGCCCTATTTCCACACAGAACAGTGATGTCCGCTTTCATTTGTCAGGTAATGTGGTTCTGGTTCATGGTCCCGGTCTCGGGGACAAGTACATACATGTAATCTGCGTGTTGCATTGCAGGTTCCATTTCACATGTACATGGCAGGATTCACACTGGCGAACAAGAACCAGTCCGTGCAGGAGGAGAAGACTTCATTGCAGCATACTCTGTACCTGTCCGCCTCCGTCCTCTATCTAACCTGTATTGGGGTAAGGATATTATTCCCTCACTCTCCTGACTGAGCCGTATCTTATGCAGAACGGGAAGTTGTAGGAGGCGCACATGTGCGCTGAGCGTCCAGTCATGGCGTCCATCTTGTGTCCTCTCCCGCAGGCTGTGCCTATGTTTTTGATGAAGAGGCTCAAAATCAGCAATCCCCCAATGCAGAACTTCTTTGGAAGAATACTCCCACCCCCCCTCTTTGGTAAGTATCACATAATACTTCTACTGCACCTAGTATTCTAGTATTAAGTAGTGACAGAACACGTTATCCTCAGTGCATGTTACACGTAATCCTCAGTGCATGTGACACGTTATCCTCAGTGCATGTGACACGTTATCCTCAGTGCATGTGACACGTTATCCTCAGTGCATGTGACACGTAATCCTCAGTGCATGTTACACGTAATCCTCAGTGCATGTTACACGTAATCCTCAGTGCATGTGACACGTAATCCTCAGTGCATGTGACACGTTATCCTCAGTGCATGTGACACGTAATCCTCAGTGCATGTGACACGTAATCCTCAATGCATGTTACACGTAATCCTCAGTGCATGTGACACGTTATCCTCAGTGCATGTTACACGTAATCCTCAGTGCATGTGACACGTAATCCTCAGTGCATGTGACACGTAATCCTCAGTGCATGTGACACGTAATCCTCAGTGCATGTGACACGTAATCCTCAGTGCATGTGACACGTAATCCTCAGTGCATGTTACACCTTATCCTCAGTGCATGTTACACCTTATCCTCAGTGCATGTTACACCTTATCCTCAGTGCATGTTACACGTAATCCTCAGTGCATGTTACACCTTATCCTCAGTGCATGTTACACGTAATCCTCAGTGCATGTTACACCTTATCCTCAGTGCATGTTACACGTAATCCTCAATGCATGTTACACGTAATCCTCAGTGCATGTGACACGTAATCCTCAGTGCATGTTACACCTTATCCTCAGTGCATGTTACACCTTATCCTCAGTGCATGTTACACGTAATCCTCAGTGCATGTTACACCTTATCCTCAGTGCATGTTACACGTAATCCTCAGTGCATGTTACACGTAATCCTCAGTGCATGTTACACGTAATCCTCATTGCATGTTACACGTAATCCTCATTGCATGTGACACGTAATCCTCAGTGCATGTGACACGTAATCCTCAGTGCATGTGACACGTAATCCTCAGTGCATGTGACACGTAATCCTCAGTGCATGTTACACGTTATCCTCAGTGCATGTGACACGTAATCCTCAGTGCATGTGACACGTTATCCTCAGTGCATGTTACACGTTATCCTCAGTGCATGTGACACGTTATCCTCAGTGCATGTTACACGTTATCCTCAGTGCATGTGACACGTTATCCTCAGTGCATGTTACACGTTATCCTCAGTGCATGTGACACGTTATCCTCAGTGCATGTGACACGTTATCCTCTGGATTATTATAAGATATAGATGAAGCTAGTGTCTGGTGATAACACCGTGTTTTCCAGGGTTGTTGGGCGCACTGAATGTTCTACTAATGAGATATTCCGAAGTGGAGAATGGGATTCAGGTTTTGGACAAAGAGGGGAGAGTTGTTGGGGTGTCTCATGAAGCTGGAAAGAAGGTACATCCAGGATTTACTCTGTTCTTACTCCCTCCCCCATAAAGGCAGGTTATTACAGGATCTAATGTAAATCATTTTCTACAACTTTAGCAGTAGTTATAAAACGCTCCCTTTGTCCTTCAGAACTAGGGGGGCTCAGGCGGCGGGATGTCCCAAAGCCGCATCTACAGCAAAATGGCTGCCTGGGGGACTGTTCTGCCAAAGTCAGCCTCTATAGAGGCTGCAGCATCCACCTTGTAGACCTCGGAATAATATCCAGGTGACCACTCTGCGATACTCAGTACAGCAGAACATGTGGGTCCTTCGCTTGTACACCCACAAATAGGGTCTGAAGAGCCACCCCCTTAGCATGCCCAGGATGGAGGCACAATGTGGAAGAGATTACCTTCCACTGGCATTGAAGTGACCATCTGAAGAACCATCATATCCCCCAGTGAAGGTCGGGTATGTCATGGCAATGGCGTTGTCCATTCATTGTTCATGCTGAAAATTCTGGAAGCGGGTGGGAAAAGGACGGGCAGCATTTGGAACTGGTGATGTGTTTCCTGGAACTCGGAATGCAGGAAAAACCAATCAGTCTCCCCAGTGTGCAGGTCCGGGGACACCAGAGATCCCCCTGACCCCATTTCTTGGAACACAGATTTTAGCTTCCTCAGTTTGAATTGCTGTCATTGACAGGATCTGAGGTCAGGGCCAGGCGAAGATCCATCTCCTGGGCACCAGAAAAAGTTTGGCATAAAACCCTTGCCCTCTGTGGTGCTTGGCACCTGGGCAGATAACAGATGAATGGTTGTATATTATATTGTGCGATCATTGATTCTGGTGCTGTTATCTAGAACTGCAGAAATCACTCATGATGCTCACAGCACATCAAGGTGCCACCTACTGACCTCCGTCACAGGACACCTGCACTAGCTGGAAGCTGCTTTATGTTTCTAAGAAGCAGAAGACTGAAGAGATGCAAAATACAGAAGTGTTAAAGCCAAGTCTCCGACTCCTTTCATTACATAAAACCCAGGACTGTGTGTATTACATGTGTCCTGAGAGTGAGGGGACGCCGGGACTGTCTGTATTACATGTGTCCTGAGTGTGAGGGGACACCGGGACTGTCTGTATTACATGTGTCCTGAGAGTGAGGGGACACTGGGACTGTCTGTATTACATGTGTCCTGAGAGTGAGGGGACATCAGGACTGTGTGTATTACATGTGTCCTGAGAGTGAGGGGACACTGGGACTGTCTGTATTACATGTGTCCTGAGAGTGAGGGGACACTGGGACTGTCTGTATTACATGTGTCCTGAGTGTGAGGGGACACCGGGACTGTCTGTATTACATGTGTACTGAGAGTGAGGGGACACCGGGACTGTCTGTATTACATGTGTACTGAGAGTGAGGGGACACCGGGACTGTCTGTATTACATGTGTCCTGAGAGTGAGGGGACGCCGGGACTGTCTGTATTACATGTGTCCTGAGAGTGAGAGGACATCGGGACTGTGTGTATTACATGTGTCCTGAGAGTGAGGGGACACTGGGACTGTGTGTATTACATGTGTCCTGAGAGTGAGGGGACACTGGGACTGTCTGTATTACATGTGTCCTGAGAGTGAGGGGACACCGGGACTGTCTGTATTACATGTGTCCTGAGAGTGAGGGGACACCGGGACTGTCTGTATTACATGTGTACTGAGAGTGAGGGGACACCGGGACTGTCTGTATTACATGTGTCCTGAGAGTGAGGGGACGCCGGGACTGTCTGTATTACATGTGTCCTGAGTGTGAGGGGACACCGGGACTGTCTGTATTACATGTGACCTGAGAGTGAGGGGACACCGGGACTGTCTGTATTACATGTGTCCTGAGAGTGAGGGGACGCCGGGACTGTCTGTATTACATGTGTCCTGAGAGTGAGGGGATACCAGGACTGTCTGTATTACATGTGTCCTGAGAGTGAGAGGACATCGGGACTGTCTGTATTACACGTGTCCTGAGAGTGAGGGGACACCGGGACAGTCTGTATTACATGTGTCCTGAGAGTGAGGGGACACAGGGACTGTCTGTATTACATGTGTCCTGAGAGTAAGGGGACACCAGGACTGTCTGTATTACATGTGTCCTGAGAGTGAGGGGACACCGGGACTGTCTGTATTACATGTGACTTGAGAGTGAGAGGACACCGGGACTGTCTGTATTACATGTGACTTGAGAGTGAGAGGACACCGGGACTGTCTGTATTACATGTGTCCTGAGAGTGAGGGGACACCGGGACTGTCTGTATTACATGTGTCCTGAGAGTGAGGGGACACCGGGACTGTCTGTGTTACACTTGTCCTGAGAGTGAGGGGACACCGGGACTGTCTGTGTTACATGTGTCCTGAGAGTGAGGGGACACCGGGACTGTCTGTGTTACACGTGTCCTGAGAGTGAGGGGACACCGGGACTGTGTGTATTACATGTGTCCTGAGAGTGAGGGGACACCGGGACTGTGTGTATTACATGTGTCCTGAGAGTGAGGGGACACCGGGACTGTGTGTATTACATGTGTCATGAGAGTGAGGGGACACCGGGACTGTGTGTATTACATGTGTCCTGAGAGTGAGGGGCCACCAGGACTGTCTGTATTACATGTGTCCTGAGAGTGAGGGGACACCGGGACTGTCTGTGTTACACGTGTCCTGAGAGTGAGGGGACACCGGGACTGTGTGTATTACATGTGTCCTGAGAGTGAGGGGACACCGGGACTGTGTGTATTACATGTGTCCTGAGAGTGAGGGGACACCGGGACTGTCTGTATTACATGTGTCCTGAGAGTGAGGGGACACCGGGACTGTCTGTATTACATGTGTCATGAGAGTGAGGGGACACCGGGACTGTGTGTATTACATGTGTCCTGAGAGTGAGGGGACACCGGGACTGTCTGTACTACATGTGTCCTGAGAGTGAGAGGACACTGGGACTGTCTGTATTACATGTGTCCTGAGAGTGAGAGGACACTGGGACTGTCTGTATTACATGTGACCTGAGAGTGAGAGGACACTGGGACTGTCTGTGTTACATGTGTCCTGAGTGAGGGGACACCAGGACTGTCTGTATTACATGTGTCCTGAGAGTCAGGGGACACCGGGACTGTCTGTATTACATGTGTCCTGAGAGTGAGGGGACACCGGGACTGTCTGTATTACATGTGTCCTGAGAGTGAGAGGACACCGGGACTGTCTGTATTACCTGTGTCCTGAGAGTGAGGGGACACTGGGACTGTCTGTATTACACGTGTCCTGAGAGTGAGGGGACACCGGGACTGTCTGTATTACATGTGCCTGAGAGTGAGGGGACACGGGGACTGTCTGTATTACATGTGTCCTGAGAGTGAGGGGACACCGGGACTGTCTGTATTACATGTGTCCTGAGAGTGAGGGGACACCGGGACTGTTTGCTGTTCCATTCTGGAAGTTGCTGAAATCTGTAATATCCCAGCAGGACATCCTATTTCCTACTTGGGGCAGGTGTTTGTCCAATGGGGAATTCGCAAGGAAGGGACAACACTATTTGGAACATTTGCTCTAAGAGCAAAAGATCATCTGAACCAGTTTGGAGCTGGTGCAACAATCCAGCCATATTGCAGAGTGGTGATGTCTGTCCCCCTATACACAAGAAATGCCCCTAAATACTCCCTGTCCCCAACTTTAGTTCACCAGTCTCTGCGCTGTGCATACTTGTTCCGGAACGGCCGCAGTAACCCCAACTTCCCCCACTGACAGGTGCCATCCAGCTCCACAAACCCATGCGAATCTCAGGTGGTTGATGGGAAGTAACAGGATTGTCCCATCTATCTCACATTTCACTTTTATGGGGTTTATTTTCAGAACAAATCTGTGCAGTTTTCCCCAGTACATCTGTTGTCATCTACTACTCTTCTCTCCTGATAACTGTAATCGTGTCTTCACTGTCTGGTCTCATTGCTTTGTCCACTTGTCTAACTTCCCTATTTATAAGTGCGGTATCCAAAACTGATTCCATTACTTCAAATGAGGCTTCTCTGGTACAGCGAATACAGTGCTTTCCTTTCCATTACTACTTGGTATATTCTCTGCAGAAAGGTGAATTAACATATATTCATTCCCTGATATCAGCCTCTTTATAACGTCACCCTGTGTATAAAGATGGCTCTATCAGGAGGGAGCTTATGCAGCCTTAGTACTTGTCTGACCGCTATGTCCTTGTGTTGAAGCCAATCCCTAGGCGGTCATTACACATCGTACTGGCGACTGTACAGCGCTGTGGAATCAGTGGCGCTATATAAATGGTGAAGATGATGATATTCTGTCCTATTCATTTTTTGATCTCCGCAGGCCATTAGGGAAACGGCTGTGTCCAGGTCGGCTCTGGTTGGATTTACTGTGCTGATTCCCTCCTTGATGAAGCGGTAAGTGCTCAGTCCTTTATCCTGTAGATATTGTATTCCAGCTTCTAAAAGCTGGAATACATATTGTGGAATGGAAGAAGTCAGATACAATGTAATTACTACTAAGTAGATTTATAAGACAAACGATGACACTTATGGTGATTACTGTCCCCTCCCCCTCTTCTCTCTGCAGCTCTCCCCATATGTTACGGAATCCCAGGATGTTTAACGTGCTCAAACAAGTGTCTGCCGTCCTGGCTTTTGGGGCGATGGCTCCGGTGTCATTCAGCATATTCCCACAAAAAGGAAAGGTAGAGGATGGCTCTTACGTGTGATTATGTGAATGGATTCCAGTCCCCATGTATAAGGGAGGTGCTCATTATCGCCCCCTACAGGCAGTTTCCAGTTATGTATATGGCGTAAGGAAAGTTTCCCTGCTGATGTTCAGGAACTAATATTCCCCAATTCCTGCGCTCCTCTGCAGATTTATCACTACCGATCTCATATTCTGGAGCTGATCATCTATCAGTCATTCTGACAATTTAGTGGTTTGCTCCACAAAACAGAGCCAAGAACCTAGTTCCAGCCCAATTCTATTTACATCCCTAGCGAGAGGAGCAATTGTTGTGTTGGGGGCACAATTGGGATATAATGTGTGTTCCGCTTATAATGCTTTACTTGTGTTTCAGATCAAAAGGGACAATCTGGAGGATGACCTGAAAGAGAAGACTACGGAGCCTGAGGTTTTCTACAACCGAGGAGTCTAAATGCAGCTGGGACTCAGAGAGGGCTGGACACAGCCCTGATGCTTAATATCAGATCTTCCAAACCCAAAAGAGAAAAGTAAACACAAAATGACGTAGTTCGGCTCATCCCTGTTCCAACATTTATTTTAATTCCAATGTATTATTACACTCGCTGTCCCACAGAGCGGCACAGGGCATAGTTATGTCATAGCATGGAACCATGCACCTTATTAGAGCGGGTCTGGATATCATAAGACAAAGGAAGAGTGGTCACTGACAACCTCTGAGGATCTGCACCTGGTACCAGAAGTCCTTTCTAGGGGAGTGAAATATGAACATGGCTTTTATTATGATTAATCACCACTGAACCGCAATTAAAGAGACATCTTGTGCTGATAAATGTCATCATCATGGACCCTAAAGTATCTGCAAAATGCCCATAGTCACGTCCTGCTGAGCTGCTTGTGCTCTCTGGAGGACCGAGGACAGTTGCCCGTTTTCTGGTTCCTGTGTCATATTCCGGCTCACGTCAGTAGCATCTGCTCAGCCGCGCCCAGGTGAAATAAGAAGTTCTGTGTGGCTGGGGGGAATTTCCTCTGCTTCAGCCGCTCCAGGTTTATGGTTGGCCGATCGCTGTCATTGGTCACCTCAGCAAATGAGGTCAATATAGAAAGTATCTCTCTGGTCTTCATAGAAATATCCTGTCACAAGGGGACAATATTATGTCAGTGTACTGTGCTTCCAACATGAAACGTACAACTAGTGGGGAACGGTCATAACAATCAGAGGGGAAAAAACAAAACAATAAAAATGTAAAACAATGTTTAGAGTATTCCTGTCTAACGTAACTTGCACGTAAGAGTGTAAAAAGTGCACAGAACGTACGCGAAGGTCCCACCATATTCAAATCCAAGTCTATTTCAATATTCATTTGAATCTAGGTGTAAGCACGCTCTATCCAAACTACTTAGCGGCTGCAGTATTCGCACATGAATATGACCAATAAAAGGCCACATCAGAACGCACAAAACTTTTATTTGATCATAAATCTTATCAGTATAATCATTTATAAAAAATATTTTCAAATATAATTCCCATGTCATAAACCACTTAGGGGCCAAGGGTCTTTATACCCCCCTTCTGCAAGGCTAGAGGGGGTCCCTTCACCCTGGGGTCCGACAAAATTTCACAAAGGGTCCAGGGTCTTTTGGCATCCGTCGGGGGTCCAAGGGGGTGAGAACAGCTTAGGGGTATGGAGCCGGGCCTACTGCACATCGAACCAAGTGAGAAAATGAATTGTGCCAAATGGATACGGCCCTGTTCCAGGCTGGTATAAATATTCTCCCGCCCAGGACAAGGAGGGAGAGTGAGATAAAGTGATGTATTACTCAGCCCTGTGTACAATCCGTGTATTTTATGACAGCACATATATATATATATATATATATATATATCTCTCGCTCTCTCTCATATTATTGTACATTTATATTGTTTGGACCATTGTACAATATGCTGTTTACTGACATTATATACAAATATATTCCATACACACTGCTGATCTACGCCGAGCTCCACACATTCATACTTTGTGCACCATACACTCAGTATACAAATTACGTGTCAGACCAGTTCATATGTTCACACTTATGGGTTCTGCACATGGCGAGCAGCCGCAGGTAGCCCTCTACCGATAGAAGTCAAGAAGGTAGCAGGGACTAAATACCCCTCCCCCCTCCACAATGGCTCAGTAAGGATTTCATCCCATCCATCCTCCATCTGATTTATGTGGCCTTACACATAGCAGAAATTACTGTGGCCTTCAGGTCAGCGCAGTACAGTGCTTCAGAGAAGCGGGTTTACAGGATAATTTCCCCTTTTGTTGGCACTTAGTAAAAAGCTTTTGTGGAGATGAAAATGTGTAACGTAAGTGATGTCATGCACTTTCCCCACAAGCTCTATTTGAATCCTCCGAGCCCTTTGATCTATGTGACCCACCCTATCACACTATAATCTGCCGTCCTGTCCCGCTCGTTATCTTCCTTATCGGTAGTACTCAGACCACTCCTCCCCCGCACTCTCCCTCTCTCTGTCACCACCACATAGTCCTCAGTGAGTCCATGGGCTGCAGCAACAGAGCGCTTCATATCTGCTCAAATTACTTCTGTCATCGTGTGTTAAATTGTTAATAATTGTCAGCGTTAATTTCAACCGTTGTGTTCTTGGTGTCTGACAGAATGGACACCATAGGGCATAAGTCAATTTTATCATGTAGTCCTACTCAATCTATGGAAATTACCTTTGTAAAATAAAAAATGGGAGTCCTACAGGTGTTACATACAAGCCAAATCAAAAACATGTTCAATGTCAAAAGACAAAGAAATTGCACAAATTGATTTAATATGAAAAGCTGCTTATTATTAGAAGAGGTGGAGGAAAATGGGGATACATAACATTATATAACTTAGAGTACACAATACGTCCATCATAAAGACAGTGTTATGTAAAATCACCTCTTTCACAGACTATCACCCTAAACGAGGTCTTAGGATCTGTACAGAGAAGATCACTCTCCTGCTGCTGCTAATCCCTCTGCCTGTGTAGCCAAGTATTCTACTATTCCTGCTACTTGTGTGGCTGCCATTCTCCACCAACATTTAAGTTTTAACTATTAAGCTGTACAATTGTGTTGCCTGGAACGAAGGGCTTGAGACAGAGAATAACATTTGATTTTCCTTGTATTGCTTCTTTACAGTCAATGCACTTACCCACCAAGCCACTGCTCACCTTAATAACTTGGCTCTCGGATTTATCAGCATCTTCTGCTGAGTGAACCATCAGCTGTCCCATCTCCTTGTGTAATTTGCCCAAAGTCAGTGCCTCTGAAAGAGACATTGTTATATACATAACCAATCCATGCGTTAAACCATACAGGTCCATCGTTTGATGTTAGAAGCCCTCACTGGCTATAAGTGATTCTCATGTGACCGTGGACTACTGGATTATCATCTCTATTCAGCTGCGAGATCCACTGAGCTCATCTGTCATTGTCCTGGACCATGTGTCCAAGCTGCAGAGGTGGCCTACTCCATTACCCAACCAAGGAACCTCCTCCACTGCCCTGAGGGTATTAATGGTTCCTCCCCTCTCTCATTATCTACCCAGCTAATCCACATGTCTCACTGCACCACTTCCTCAATTCCCTTCTTTCCCACACTCCTCTCCCGCATTCTGTATCTCCCTCCTCACTAGTCTGCACACATGAACTGTTTAGTTTCCTCAGCTCACCAGCCAACATAACCTCTCTGTCACCTTCGTCTTGTGTCTCTGCCCACTGCACCACCTCCCCCTCCCTGCTCACATAACCTCTCTGTCACCTTCGTCTCTGCCCACCTCCCCCTCCCTGCTCACATAACCTCTGTCACCTTCGTCTCTGCCCACTGCACCACCTCCCCCTCCCTGCTCACATAACCTCTCTGTCACCTTCGTCTCTGCCCACTGCACCACCTCCCCCTCCCTGCTCACAGCCCATCATTTTGCCACCTACATTAAAGACAAAATCAACACCATTCAAGAAATTAATTTCTCATGTCAAATCCCACTCGCCTTCTCCTACACCCTCTAATCCAACCTCATTCATTTTCCTCAGTAACGGAGGACGAAGTCTCTGCACTCATTGTCTCACCCTACAACCTGTCCTCTCACCCTACAACCCGTCCTCTCACCCTACAACCCGTCCTCTCACCCTACAACCTGTCCTCTCAACCTTATTCCCTCCCAACTTCTCAGCTCCCTCTCGCCCACCTCTACCTCCGTTCTTCAACCTGTCTCTCTCCACTGGCACCTTCTTTAATCATGCTAAAAACATATCATCTCCCCTCCTGCCAGAGTCACCGGCTCCCCTCAAGGCTCCCTCACTGTCATTAACACCAAATGTCCTCAGTCTCCCGCTCTCTTGGTGTCACACTCTGCCCTCTGCTGTATTCCTCACATCCAGACTTTCTCCCAGTCCTCATCCGATCTGACATTCCCTGCACACATCTGTCTCTGTTTTAATCTATCCTAAATGCTGCAGTAAGACTGGTCTTCCCTTCTCACCCCTCTGCAAATCCCTTCACTGGCGCCATTCATTCACCAAGAGATAAATAGATGGATTTTTAGTTATACTGACTCCACCAAACCTTCCCTTTGTTGTCAAGTTAAAAGCTGAAGAAGAGACAGAGACTACAACTGAATGTTACTGTACAACGGTATATATTACCTTTTGCCGTCTGAGACACAGAAATACTACTCTCAGCCAAGTTCACGTAGACGTCATAAAGGTCCGAGCGATTACTGACATCAGAGTTATGGAAGCCAGCAACATAGCCTAAGAAGAAGAAACATAGAGCACTAAAGAGACTGCTCCTATATGAGACTGCTCTTATCTCCCCCAGTGTGTGAGACTACAGAGACTGCTTCAATCTCCCGCAGTGTGTGAGACTACAGAGACTGCTTCAATCTCCCGCAGCGTGTGAGACCAGAGACTGCTTCAGTCTCCCGCAGCGTGTGAGACTACAGAGACTGCTTCAGTCTCCCACAGTGTGTGAGACTACAGAGACTGCTTCAGTCTCCCGCAGCGTGTGAGACTACAGAGACTGCTTCAGTCTCCCGCAGTGTGTGAGACTACAGAGACTGCTCTTATCCCCCGCAGTGTGTGAGACTACAGAGACTGCTTCAGTCTCCCGTAGTGTGTGAGACTACAGAGACTGCTTCAGTCTCCCGTAGTGTGTGAGACTACAGAGACTGCTTCAGTCTCCCGCAGTATGTATATCATGACACAAAATACCATCTGGTTCTGGCTCGGCATGGCGGCTCTTGTGTGTGATGACATCACTAACCCACCATTCTGCTTTTGTCTCCTTTACGCTCCCCACCAGGCCAAGAGGACGCCCAGACAATGAGTTTCTGATTTCTGGGTAGGTATAGGGCTGGTGGCCAATGTTTAGTGCCGACAACACCCAGGAATGAGAACTCGCTCTTACAAAGTCTATTCCTCCCTATTACTATGGGGTCAATATCGGAATTTCGGCACTTTCTAGTAGACTCTGGGCCGGGACAGATCCCTCAGTTTCGGGTCAGACATGGTGCAGTGTCCGGCAGGATGGTTGTAAAGTGACCACACTGACCGAGCGCATATCAGCCGCTATATATTCCCCATTACCTGGGCAGGTTCTCAGAGCGTCTGTCTCTGCCTGGATCAGATGAACGTAGGGATGAAGGACTGACCAGTCCTGTCGGTGCCAGACGAGTGTAGGGAGAACCCTGGAACAATCCAGAGAGATCACATGTAACATGGGCCACACGTGGAGACAGATGTAACTCTATCCCGTGCAGTGATGACCCCATGTTAGTCAGAGGAACCACGTATGGGTGAGATGATTCCAGTGTGTGTATATAATGTGTATATATCTCCCCTCCCACCCCCCAAGTAATCCTGCTCACTTCCTCCTCTGTCGGTGACCTCATTATCATACAGGTACATAGTGTAGGTACCCTGCAGTGTTAGACCTATAAGTGTCCCCATCTCCCTCTATAAGACATACGAATCTGACCATTGTTATCTACATACCCTGGGCCTGATCCAATAAGGAAGGCAGAGCAAAAAAAAAGAGCAACTTTGCACCTTGGTAAAACCATGTTGCATTGGAGGGGGAGGTAAATTTAAAATGTGGGGACAGATTTATAGTTGGGGTCGGGCATGTGGTAGATCAACTTAAAATTTCAGTGTACAAATAAATGTATAGAGTATTTGTGTTCTACATGAAAAAAACGCCAGTATTTATCTTATGTGCAAAATAATAAACCCCTTGTACTATAGTTTTGTCCAGGAGAAAATGTACTCCTTTTTTTGACTTACTCATCTTAATGAATCAGGCCCCTGTGTGTGTGTTTAATGTGAAGACACATCTTCCAGTTTACCTGGTGAACTCCTGAACCACTTCTAGTTTAGGGTGAAACACGACGATTCTTCTCTTCAGCATAAGGGCAGTATACAGAATAATCGTCTCCATGCCAAACTGTAAGATCACATCTGTAAAAGAGAGTAAGAGGCTGAGCAGGGGACGTCTCCTCCGGACAGCGGTGGAACTGCAACGCACCTTTGATGGATCCGGACGTATAGGCTTTCAGCTGGTCATAGTCACGACACAGAAAGGTCCCGTTCTCTTCGCTCTGACAGGCGCCTTTGGTGAGGACGGATATGTAACTTTCCATCATCGGCACCGGGCTCCCGTTCTTTACATAAATCCTGAAAGACAGAGGAAACACCAAAGGTCTCAGAAAGAGGGGAGACAATCCAAATCCTGTCTTCTCAATACTATTAGTTGTTGTTATTAACGCTTGCTGGCTTCTGGTGGCATTAAAGTGGTTTATAACCTATATACCTGAGAGACGTATCAACTGCGATTCTGAAAAAAGTACTTTTACATTTGGCCATCTGGTAGGCACAGACTTAGTAATGGGGTTGTCCCATAGCCAAGTAGTTGGGGGGAGTGGTTTTCAACACATTCTGCCCTAAACTTGCCTTGTCTGAGTACAAGATGTGCACTCGATAGAACTGTAATAACGTGTGCATAGATTTCAGGTTAGCTGAAGTCTCCAGGAAGAATGGACATCACGTGGAATGAGCCGTTACCCAAAATGGAAGCTGTCGACCAGTGCGGATGCCCGTTTGATGGCCAAGTGCACCCGGTAAAAAATGGACTGGCTGGTGGCAGCTGTGCCCTTCTATGATCCATAAAGGAATCAAAGCGAGAGAAGGGAATGAAGTTTACATCATTCCGCGGTTGTTGACTAAAGGCAGAAGGACTAGAAATGGCCTTTAGAAGGAATGATAAGGGGACCAACCACCATATGGTAAAGAGAGCGCTACTTCATAGACAAACAGACAGCATAATATCTCCTAAGCCTTATATACCACATATAGATCTCAAGGGGGAACAAAGTTAAATGGAAGCAACTCACTGCAAAATGTTCTGATGGTGAGTCTTGGTAAGTACAGTAGAAGGTCTGACAGCCACTGATGGAGGAGAAAACACTCCAGTATAATATATCTTAACCGATACCAGGCTATGGGCCCACAACAAGGTCTAAATGACAGACTCAGAAAGATCTTTCTGCTACAATTAGACTCTTGAGATTAAGGTGAAAGAATGGAGCCTGAGACAGTAGATCTGGGCAAAGAGGCAACCACCAAGTTGTTTCCACTGACGGAGCCACCAGGACCATGTACCAAGGTCCATATACAGTCAATCACGGTTTTATCTTCAGCATTGTCCTAGGTAGCAGAATAAATGGTTTAAATAGGTAACCTAGGTTCCCATGGAGCCACCATGCAGGAGCCCGACAGCATTCAGTTGAACCTCCTTGTCACCACTGCTGGAGAGCTCAAGCAAAACACGTTGACTCCTGCAGCTTCCTGCTTGGTGGGAAATCCAGGACGTACTTCTCGGGGAAGACATCTGGGACATCCTCCGTAACGCTGATGCCGGTGAGTGCACATGAAGGACAGTCGGTGAGCACAAAACTTCTCCCCTAGGTGGTAAGAGAAAGGCACCTCCATAGAGATAAAGACCACACTCATTCTAGTGTCACACTCCAAAGCCACACCAAAACAAAGGTCCACCTGAAGTTCATAAAATGAAGCAAAATCTGGGCCTGATCCTTCTGTACCGAGAACCCCTCAGTAAGTCTGTGCCCCCCTCCTTGGCCAAAAAGGAAAAGATAGACTTCTATCATCTCCCCTCCTTATTGACTATGATAGAACTTGTCAAACAGCCACCTCTAAAAAAAGTTTTTACTTTTCTATAAAACTGTGTTACTGCAGAGAAGGCAAAAAGCTAAAAGCAAATACTAGTGATGTCATTACTGAGTGAAGCGAGGACACATGGATATAAACATAGATGACAATCACAGGAAAAGTAACCTGGCCCTAGTAAAACACTAAGTGTGACTGGACAAGTCCATTTGTGTTAATAAAGTAAAGTTGGAGAAATAAATATTAATATTAAGGACAATTTATTTGTATGACACCAGCATCTGAGCAGCGCAGTACAATTGGGGACAAACCGTAATAGAACAAGAATGGGTATTAACAGACAGACAAAGAGACAAGAGGGTGCTGCTGGCAGTCTTTACATGACAGTATTGCTCAGATCATACGTGTATAATGTAATTATCACCTCTACAGATAAATGTATGACTGACCGGCTGAGAATCCTGCTGAACGCCGCATACTTCTCCGGGTTATAGTCCTTGGCGATTAGAGCGACACAGAAATTAGTTACCTGTCAAAAATGACAGATTGTATCAGACAAGAAATATGAAACCGGAGCCTACAAGAGCCGGTAGCTCCAACATACGGAGAAGACGGAAACACGCCAAGTGACTTACCTGTGTAATACAGGCGTTCTGTCATAACTAGTAATTATATGCACATCCCTCGTTAGACGTCACTTAGACATACACCCCACCTTCCCCACACCACAACGTAACAAAGACCACAGACGGATGACACTCTCACCTTGTCCAGGACAGACACCCCCTCCACAGGTGTCAGCATGATATAGAACCAGACCCTCTTGTATTGGCTGTAGAGAAAGTTATAGAGGGGGGGCTTTTCCTCCTGGAGACGGCACTTCCTCAACAAAAGCTCCCTGAACTCCGCAGTAATGCAGGGATAACACCACACCCACAGTGTATCTCCATTCGTGTCTTTCTCTGGAGGAATAAACAGACGTGGTTTACAGCGAGCAGAAAACATCCCAGAATCCAGGGCGGCTCAGAGCGCCCCACAATACAGAAACCAGGGAACGTTAACTACGTGGAACACCAGGATCATTCAGAAACGTCATGATACATACGTAGTGCCACACATATAGAAAAAACGTGGTATAGATTATAGAATGACGTGACATGAAAACACCCGTTACACAGATTACATGTGTGTGTACATATCTGGTTACATATAACATGACAGACTGGGGCAATATCGGTATCGTGGACTGACTACAAGATAACATTTCTTTTTCATAGTCCCCACATTCCCTGAATCGTCCTATTTCCACATTATCCCCCCCACCTCCCTGCAATGATCATGCTCAGTTAACATTTTATTTGCTGCAGCGTTGACCTTTCACAATCCAGCTACGCAGATTGGGGTGACTGCTACATATAGGAATCGGGCAGCAGATATATAGAATAGGCAGCTGTGACATACGATACAGTCTTGGCAGATTTTGGAGCACTATGAAGCCCAGCAGGTCATATATACTGAATATTATTATAATCTTTAAACATTTTAAACAGTATTCCCCCAAATTTACTAATAAAGCCCGGAAAATATAAAGAGGGTAAGAATTGTATTTAATCTGCAGAAAAACAGGAGATTTATATGGTAAATAATAAAAAAGGCAAATTTCCTGGGACCGATCTTTACAGCTTGGGGGAATTAATTAGAGACAGTTGACAACTGTTTAAGGGAAAAATATATATCGGGTGACAGATATGGAGCATTGGGGTAACACGGAGATATAGATTGGGGTGAGGTATGGAGCATTGGGGTAACAAGGAGATATAGATTGGGGTAAAGTATGGAACATTGGGGTAACATGGATATATAGATTGGGGTGAGGTATGGAGCATTGGGGTAACAAGGAGATATAGATTGGGGTAAAGTATGGAACATTGGGGTAACATGGATATATAGATTGGGGTGAGGTATGGAGCATTGGGGTAACATGGAGATATAGAATGGGGTGATGTATGGTAAATTGGGATAACATGGAGATATAGATTGGGGTGAGGTATGGAGCATTGGGGTAACATGTAGATATAGATTGGGGTGAGGTATGGAACATTGGGGTAACATGGATATATAGATTGGGGTGAGGTATGGAGCATTGGGGTAACATGGATATATAGATTGGGGTGAGGTATGGAGCATTGGGGTAACATGTAGATATAGATTGGGTGAGGTATAGAGCATTGGGGTAACATGTAGATATAGATTGGGGTGAGGTATGGAGCATTGGGGTAACATGTAGATATAGATTGGGGTGAGGTATGGAACATTGGGGTAACATGGATATATAGATTGGGGTGAGGTATGGAGCATTGGGGTAACACGGAGATATAGATTGGGGTGTGGTATGGAGCATTGGGGTAACACGGAGATATAGATTGGGGTGATGTATGGAACATTGGGGTAACAAGGAGATATAGATTGGGGTGATGTATGGTACATTGGGGTAACATGGAGATATAGATTGGGGTGACAGATATGGAACATTGGGGTAACACAGAGATATAGATTGGGGTGATGTATGGTACATTGGGGTAACATGGAGATATAGATTGGGGTGACAGATATGGAACATTGGGGTAACATGGAGATATAGATTGGGGTGATGTATGGTACATTGGGGTAACACAGAGATATAGATTGGAGTGATGTATGGTACATTGGGGTAACACGGAGATATAGATTGGGGTGATGTATGGTACATTGGGGTAACACGGAGATATAGATTGGGGTGATGTATGGTACATTGGGGTAACATGGAGATATAGATTGGGGTGATGTATGGTACATTGGGGTAACATGGAGATATAGATTGGGGTGATGTATGGTACATTGGGGTAACATGGAGATATAGATTTAGGTGATGTATGGTACAATGGGGTAACACGGAGATATAGATTGGGGTGATGTATGGTACATTGGGGTAACATGGAGATATTGATTGGGGTGATGTATGGTACATTGGGGTAACATGGATATATAGATTGGGGTGAGGTATGGAGCATTGGGTAACATGGAGATATAGATTGGGGTGAGGTATGGAGCATTGGGGTAACATGGAGATATAGATTGGGGTGATGTATGGTACATTGGGGTAACATGGAGATATAGATTGGGGTGAGGTATAGAGCATTGGGGTAACATGTAGATATAGATTGGGGTGAGGTATGGAGCATTGGGGTAATATATAGATATAGATTGGGGTGAGGTATGGAACATTGGGGTAACATGGATATATAGATTGGGCTGAGGTATGGAGCATTGGGGTAACATGGATATATAGATTGGGGTGAGGTATGGAGCATTGGGGTAACATGTAGATATAGATTGGGGTGAGGTATAGAGCATTGGGGTAACATGTAGATATAGATTGGGGTGAGGTATGGAACATTGGGGTAACACGGATATATAGATTGGGGTGAGGTATGGAGCATTGGGGTAACACGGAGATATAGATTGGGGTGTGGTATGGAGCATTGGGGTAACACAGAGATATAGATTGGGGTGATGTATGGAACATTGGGGTAACAAGGAGATATAGATTGGGGTGAGGTATGGAACATTGGGGTAACACGGAGATATAGATTGGGGTGATGTATGGTACATTGGGGTAACACAGAGATATAGATTGGGGTGATGTATGGTACATTGGGGTAACACAGAGATATAGATTGGGGTGACAATTATGGAACATTGGGGTAACATGGAGATATAGATTGGGGTGATTAATGGTACATAGGGGTAACACGGAGATATAGATTGGGGTGATGTATGGTACATTGGGGTAACATGGAGATATAGATTGGGGTGACAGATATGGAACATTGGGGTAACAGAGATATAGATTGGGGTGATGTATGGTACATTGGGGTAACACGGAGATATAGATTGGGGTGAGGTATGGAACATTGGGGTAACATGGAGATATAGATTGGGGTGAGGTATGGAGCAATGGGGTAACATGTAGATATAGATTGGGGTGAGGTATGGAGCATTGGGGTAACATGAAGATATAGATTGGGGTGAGGTATAGAGCATTGGGGTAACATGGAGATATAGATTGAGGTGAGGTATAGAGCATTGGGGTAACATGTAGATATAGATTGGGGTGAGGTATGGAGCATTGGGGTAACATGTAGATATAGATTGGGGTGAGGTATGGAACATTGGGGTAACATGGATATATAGATTGGGGTGAGGTATGGAGCATTGGGGTAACACGGAGATATAGATTGGGGTGTGGTATGGAGCATTGGGGTAACACAGAGATATAGATTGGGGTGATGTATGGAACATTGGGGTAACAAGGAGATATAGATTGGAGTGATGTATGGTACATTGGGGTAACACAGAGATATAGATTGGGGTGATGTATGGTACATTGGGGTAACACGGAGATATAGATTGGGGTGATGTATGGTACATTGGGGTAACATGGAGATATAGATTGGGGTGAGGTATGGTACATTGGGGTAACATGGAGATATAGATTGGGGTGAGGTATGGTACATTGGGGTAACATGGAGATATAGATTGGGGTGAGGTATGGAGCATTGGGGTAACATGTAGATATAGATTGGGGTGAGGTATGGAGCATTGGGGTAACATGTAGATATAGATTGGGGTGAGGTATGGAGCATTGGGGTAACAGGGAGATATAGATTGGGGTGAGGTATGGAGGATTGGGGTAACATGTAGATATAGATTGGGGTGAGGTATGGAGCATTGGGGTAACAGGGAGATATAGATTGGGGTGAGGTATGGAGCATTGGGGTAACATGGAGATATAGATTGGGGTGAAGTATGGAGCATTGGGGTAACAAGGAGATATAGATTGGGGTGAGGTATGGTACATTGGGGTAACATGGAGATATAGATTGGGGTGGGGTATGGTACATTGGGGTAACATGTAGATATAGATTGGGGTGAGGTATGGAGCATTGGGGTAACATGTAGATATAGATTGGGGTGAGGTATGGTACATTGGGGTAACACGGAGATATAGATTGGGGTGATGTATGGTACATTGGGGTAACACGGAGATATAGATTGGGGTGATGTATGGTACATTGGGGTAACACGGAGATATAGATTGGGGTGATGTATGGTACATTGGGGTAACACGGAGATATAGATTGGGGTGATGTATGGTACATTGGGGTAACACGGAGATATAGATTGGGGTGATGTATGGTACATTGGGGTAACATGGAGATATAGATTGGGGTGACAGATATGGAACATTGGGGTAACATGTAGATATAGATTGGGGTGAGGTATGGAGCATTGGGGTAACAGGGAGATATAGATTGGGGTGAGGTATGGAGCATTGGGGTAACAGGGAGATATAGATTGGGGTGAGGTATGGAGCATTGGGGTAACATGTAGATATAGATTGGGGTGAGGTATGGAGCATTGGGGTAACATGTAGATATAGATTGGGGTGAGGTATGGTACATTGGGGTAACATGTAGATATAGATTGGGGTGAGGTATGGAGCATTGGGGTAACATGTAGATATAGATTGGGGTGAGGTATGGTACATTGGGGTAACACGGAGATATAGATTGGGGTGATGTATGGTACATTGGGGTAACACGGAGATATAGATTGGGGTGATGTATGGTACATTGGGGTAACACGGAGATATAGATTGGGGTGATGTATGGTACATTGGGGTAACACGGAGATATAGATTGGGGTGATGTATGGTACATTGGGGTAACACGGAGATATAGATTGGGGTGATGTATGGTACATTGGGGTAACATGGAGATATAGATTGGGGTGACAGATATGGAACATTGGGGTAACATGTAGATATAGATTGGGGTGAGGTATGGAGCATTGGGGTAACAGGGAGATATAGATTGGGGTGAGGTATGGAGCATTGGGGTAACAGGGAGATATAGATTGGGGTGAGGTATGGAGCATTGGGGTAACATGTAGATATAGATTGGGGTGAGGTATGGAGCATTGGGGTAACATGTAGATATAGATTGGGGTGAGGTATGGAGCATTGGGGTAACAGGGAGATATAGATTGGGGTGAGGTATGGAGCATTGGGGTAACACGGAGATATAGATTGGGGTGATGTATGGAACATTGGGGTAACAAGGAGATATAGATTGGAGTGATGTATGGTACATTGGGGTAACACAGAGATATAGATTGGGGTGATGTATGGTACATTGGGGTAACACGGAGATATAGATTGGGGTGATGTATGGTACATTGGGGTAACATGGAGATATAGATTGGGGTGAGGTATGGTACATTGGGGTAACATGGAGATATAGATTGGGGTGAGGTATGGTACATTGGGGTAACATGGAGATATAGATTGGGGTGAGGTATGGAGCATTGGGGTAACATGTAGATATAGATTGGGGTGAGGTATGGAGCATTGGGGTAACATGTAGATATAGATTGGGGTGAGGTATGGAGCATTGGGGTAACAGGGAGATATAGATTGGGGTGAGGTATGGAGGATTGGGGTAACATGTAGATATAGATTGGGGTGAGGTATGGAGCATTGGGGTAACAGGGAGATATAGATTGGGGTGAGGTATGGAGCATTGGGGTAACATGGAGATATAGATTGGGGTGAAGTATGGAGCATTGGGGTAACAAGGAGATATAGATTGGGGTGAGGTATGGTACATTGGGGTAACATGGAGATATAGATTGGGGTGGGGTATGGTACATTGGGGTAACATGTAGATATAGATTGGGGTGAGGTATGGAGCATTGGGGTAACATGTAGATATAGATTGGGGTGAGGTATGGTACATTGGGGTAACACGGAGATATAGATTGGGGTGATGTATGGTACATTGGGGTAACACGGAGATATAGATTGGGGTGATGTATGGTACATTGGGGTAACACGGAGATATAGATTGGGGTGATGTATGGTACATTGGGGTAACACGGAGATATAGATTGGGGTGATGTATGGTACATTGGGGTAACACGGAGATATAGATTGGGGTGATGTATGGTACATTGGGGTAACATGGAGATATAGATTGGGGTGACAGATATGGAACATTGGGGTAACATGTAGATATAGATTGGGGTGAGGTATGGAGCATTGGGGTAACAGGGAGATATAGATTGGGGTGAGGTATGGAGCATTGGGGTAACAGGGAGATATAGATTGGGGTGAGGTATGGAGCATTGGGGTAACATGTAGATATAGATTGGGGTGAGGTATGGAGCATTGGGGTAACATGTAGATATAGATTGGGGTGAGGTATGGAGCATTGGGGTAACAGGGAGATATAGATTGGGGTGAGGTATGGAGCATTGGGGTAACAGGGAGATATAGATTGGGGTGAGGTATGGAGCATTGGGGTAACAGGGAGATATAGATTGGGGTGAGGTATGGAGCATTGGGGTAACATGTAGATATAGATTGGGGTGAGGTATGGAGCATTGGGGTAACATGTAGATATAGATTGAGGTGAGGTATGGAGCATTGGGGTAACAGGGAGATATAGATTGGGGTGAGGTATGGAGCATTGGGGTAACAGGGAGATATAGATTGGGGTGAGGTATGGAGCATTGGGGTAACATGTAGATATAGATTGGGGTGATGTATGGTACATTGGGGTAACATGGAGATATAGATTGGGGTGATGTATGGTACATTGGGGTAACACGGAGATATAGATTGGGGTGATGTATGGTACATTGGGGTAACATGGAGATATAGATTGGGGTGACAGATATGGAACATTGGGGTAACATGTAGATATAGATTGGGGTGAGGTATGGAGCATTGGGGTAACAGGGAGATATAGATTGGGGTGAGGTATGGAGCATTGGGGTAACAGGGAGATATAGATTGGGGTGAGGTATGGAGCATTGGGGTAACAGGGAGATATAGATTGGGGTGAGGTATGGAGCATTGGGGTAACATGTAGATATAGATTGGGGTGAGGTATGGAGCATTGGGGTAACATGTAGATATAGATTGGGGTGAGGTATGGAGCATTGGGGTAACAGGGAGATATAGATTGGGGTGAGGTATGGAGCATTGGGGTAACATGTAGATATAGATTGGGGTGAGGTATGGAGCATTGGGGTAACAGGGAGATATAGATTGGGGTGAGGTATGGAACATTGGGGTAACATGGAGATATAGATTGGGGTGAGGTATGGAGCATTGGGGTAACATGTAGATATAGATTGGGGTGAGGTATGGAGCATTGGGGTAACAGGGAGATATAGATTGGGGTGAGGTATGGAACATTGGGGTAACATGTAGATATAGATTGGGGTGAGGTATGGAGCATTGGGGTAACAGGGAGATATAGATTGGGGTGAGGTATGGAGCATTGGGGTAACAGGGAGATATAGATTGGGGTGAGGTATGGAGCATTGGGGTAACAGGGAGATATAGATTGGGGTGAGGTATGGAGCATTGGGGTAACATGTAGATATAGATTGGGGTGAGGTATGGAGCATTGGGGTAACAGGGAGATATAGATTGGGGTGAGGTATGGAGCATTGGGGTAACAGGGAGATATAGATTGGGGTGAGGTATGGAGCATTGGGGTAACAGGGAGATATAGATTGGGGTGAGGTATGGAGCATTGGGGTAACAGGGAGATATAGATTGGGGTGAGGTATGGAGCATTGGGGTAACAGGGAGATATAGATTGGGGTGAGGTATGGAGCATTGGGGTAACATGTAGATATAGATTGGGGTGAGGTATGGAGCATTGGGGTAACAGGGAGATATAGATTGGGGTGTCACACACATATATCCGGGTGACGAGGAGTTATTGGGGCGATGTTTTCTTCTCACCGATGAGCCCGACATTGAGCAGCAGCTGGGCCTCCGCTGAGCCACCACCAGCCGCCATTTCCGAGGTCCGGGGCCTCGCACAGATCAGTCTTCCTGCCGCGGCCCAGGGGCGGGTCTGTCCCGGCGCCTCCCTCACTCCCACCCCGAGGCTGCGGCCTAGACCCGGATGTACGGAAATTACCACAACTATATCTATCTTCATCCAAATTATATTTATACCGAGAAGAGAGGGGTTAATTCTCCCAAACTATGTTTATACCAGAGGTCGAGGGGTTAATTCTCTCCAACTATGTTTATAGTATAATTCACATAATTTACGAGGCCCTCCATGTTTCCCCTCCATGACCAGTAGGATGTGGACACACAGACATTTTATCCATATGCGCTTGTTGAACATCTCATTGCTTCCCCCTTGCTGCAATAACAGCCTCCACTCCTCTGGGAAGGTTTTCCCCTAGATTTGGCTGTGGGGATTCACAACCATTCAGATACAAGCATTAGTGAGGACGGAAACTTATGTTGGTCGATAGGTCGGCACCGATGTTGGGCGATAGTGAGGTTGTGCACTGATTTTGGGCGATAGTGAGGTCGGGCACTGATGTTGGATGATAGTGAGGTCGGGCACTGATGTTGGGCGATAGTGAGGTTGGGCACTGATTTTGGGCGATAGTGAGGTTGGGCACTGATTTTGGGCGATAGTGAGGTCGGGCACTGATGATGGGTGATAGTGAGGTCGGGCACTGATGTTGGGCGATAGTGAGGTTGGGCACTGATTTTGGGCGATAGTGAGGTCGGGCACTGATGTTGGATGATAGTGAGGTTGGGCACTGATGTTGGGCGATAGTGAGGTTGGGCACTGATTTTGGGCGATAGTGAGGTTGGGCACTGATTTTGGGCGATAGTGAGGTCGGGCACTGATGATGGGTGATAGTGAGGTCGGGCACTGATGTTGGGCGATAGTGAGGTTGGGCACTGATTTTGGGCGATAGTGAGGTCGGGCACTGATGATGGGCAATAGTGAGGTCGGGCACTGATGTTGGACAATAGTGAGGTCGGGCACTGATGTTGGACAATAGTGAGGTCGGGCACTGATGTTGGGCGATAGTGAGGTCGGGCACTGATGATGGGTGATAGTGAGGTCGGGCACTGATGTTGGGCGATAGTGAGGTCGGGCACTGATGATGGGCGATAGTGAGGTCGGGCACTGATGGTGGGAGATAGTGAGGTCGGGCACTGATGTTGGACAATAGTGAGGTCGGGCACTGATGTTGGACAATAGTGAGGTCGGGCACTGATGTTGGTTGATAGTGAGGTCGGGCACTGATGTTGGGTGATAGTGAGGTTGGGCACTGATTTTGGGCGATAGTGAGGTCGGGCACTGATGATGGGCGATAGTGAGGTCGGGCACTGATGGTGGGAGATAGTGAGGTCGGGCACTGATGTTGGACAATAGTGAGGTCGGGCACTGATGTTGGGTGATAGTGAGGTCGGGCACTGATGTTGGGTGATAGTGAGGTCGGGCACTGATGTTGGACAATAGTGAGGTCGGGCACTGATGTTGGGTGATAGTGAGGTCGGGCACTGATGTTGGATAATAGTAAGGTCGGGCACTGATGTTGGATGATAGTGAGGTCGGGCACTGATGTTGGGCGATAGTGAGGTTGGGCACTGATTTTGGGCGATAGTGAGGTCGGGCACTGATGTTGGGCGATAGTGAGGTTGGGCACTGATGTTGGACAATAGTGAGGTCGGGCACTGATGTTGGGCGATAGTGAGGTCGGGCACTGATGATGGGCGATAGTGAGGTCGGGCACTGATGGTGGGAGATAGTGAGGTCGGGCACTGATGTTGGACAATAGTGAGGTCGGGCACTGATGTTGGACAATAGTGAGGTCGGGCACTGATGTTGGGTGATAGTGAGGCAGGGCACTGATGGGCAATAGTGAGGTCGGGCACTGATGTTGGACAATAGTGAGGTCGGGCACTGATGGTGGGCGATAGTGAGGTCGGGCACTGATGTTGGACAATAGTAAGGTCGGGCACTGATGTTGGGTGATAGTGAGGCAGGGCACTGATGGGCAATAGTGAGGCGGCACTGATGTTGGACAATAGTGAGGTCGGGCACTGATGTTGGACAATAGTAAGGTCGGGCACTGATGTTGGACAATAGTGAGGTCGGGCACTGATGTTGGACAATAGTGAGGTCGGGCACTGATGGTGGGTGATAGTGAGGTCGGGCACTGATGTTGGATAATAGTAAGGTCGGGCACTGATGTTGGATGATAGTGAGGTCGGGCACTGATGTTGGGCGATAGTGAGGTTGGGCACTGATTTTGGGCGATAGTGAGGTCGGGCACTGATGATGGGCGATAGTGAGGTCGGGCACTGATGGTGGGAGATAGTGAGGTCGGGCACTGATGTTGGACAATAGTGAGGTCGGGCACTGATGTTGGACAATAGTGAGGTCGGGCACTGATGTTGGGCGATAGTGATGTCGGGCACTGATGATGGGCGATAGTGAGGTCGGGCACTGATGGTGGGAGATAGTGAGGTCGGGCACTGATGTTGGACAATAGTGAGGTCGGGCACTGATGTTGGACAATAGTGAGGTCGGGCACTGATGTTGGGTGATAGTGAGGCAGGGCACTGATGGGCAATAGTGAGGTCGGGCACTGATGTTGGACAATAGTGAGGTCGGGCACTGATGGTGGGTGATAGTGAGGTCGGGCACTGATGTTGGACAATAGTAAGGTCGGGCACTGATGTTGGGCGATAGTGAGGTCGGGCACTGATGGGCAATAGTGAGGCGGCACTGATGTTGGACAATAGTGAGGTCGGGCACTGATGGTGGGTGATAGTGAGGTCGGGCACTGATGTTGGATGATAGTGAGGTCGGGCACTGATGTTGGGCGATAGTGAGGTCGGGCACTGATGTTGGGCGATAGTGAGGTGGGGCACTGATGTTGGGCGATAGTGAGGTCGGGCACTGATGATGGGCGATAGTGAGGTCGGGCACTGATGGTGGGAGATAGTGAGGTCGGGCACTAATGTTGGACAATAGTGAGGTCGGGCACTGATGTTGGACAATAGTGAGGTCGGGCACTGATGTTGGGTGATAGTGAGGCAGGGCACTGATGTTGGACAATAGTGAGGTCGGGCACTGATGTTGGACAATAGTAAGGTCGGGCACTGATGTTGGGTGATAGTGAGGTCGGGCACTGATATTGGACAATAGTGAGGTCGGGCACTGATGTTGGACAATAGTGAGGTCGGGCACTGATGTTGGACAATAGTAAGGTCGGGCACTGATGTTGGGTGATAGTGAGGTCGGGCACTGATATTGGACAATAGTGAGGTCGGGCACTGATGTTGGACAATAGTGAGGTCGGGCACTGATGTTGGACAATAGTGAGGTCGGTCACTGATGTTGGACAATAGTAAGGTCGGGCACTGATGTTGGGAGATAGTGAGGTCGGGCACTGATATTGGACAATAGTGAGGTCGGGCACTGATGTTGGACAATAATGAGGTCGGGCACTGATGTTGGACAATAGTGAGGTCGGGCTCTGATATTGGACAATAGTGAGGTCGGGCACTGATGTTGGGCGATAGTGAGGTCGGGCACTGATGGGCAATAGTGAGGCGGGCACTGATGTTGGACAATAGTGAGGTCGGGCACTGATGGTGGTTGATAGTGAGGTCGGGCACTGATATTGGACAATAGTGAGGTCGGGCACTGATGTTGGGCGATAGTGAGGTCGGGCACTGATGTTGGACAATAGTGAGGTCGGGCACTGATGGTGGGTGATAGTGAGGTCGGGCACTGATGTTGGATGATAGTGAGGTCGGGCACTGATGTTGGGCGATAGTGAGGTTGGGCACTGATGTTGGGCGATAGTGAGGTTGGGCACTGATGTGAGGTCGGGCACTGATGTTGGACAATAGTGAGGTCGGGCACTGATGGTGGGTGATAGTGAGGTCGGGCACTGATGTTGGATGATAGTGAGGTCGGGCACTGATGTTGGGCAATAGTGAGGTTGGGCACTGATGTTGGGCGATAGTGAGGTCGGGCACTGATGATGGGCGATAGTGAGGTCGGGCACTTATGGTGGGAGATAGTGAGTTTGGGCACTGATGTTGGACAATAGTGAGGTCGGGCACTGATGTTGGACAATAGTGAGGTCGGGCACTGATGTTGGGTGATAGTGAGGCAGGGCACTGATGGGCAATAGTGAGGCGGGCACTGATGTTGGACAATAGTGAGGTCGGGCACTGATGTTGGACAATAGTAAGGTCGGGCACTGATGTTGGACAATAGTGAGGTCGGGCACTGATGTTGGACAATAGTGAGGTCGGGCACTGATGTTGGGTGATAGTGAGGCAGGGCACTGATGGGCAATAGTGAGGCGGGCACTGATGTTGGACAATAGTGAGGTCGGGCACTGATGTTGGACAATAGTAAGGTCGGGCACTGATGTTGGACAATAGTGAGGTCGGGCACTGATGTTGGACAATAGTGAGGTCGGGCACTGATGTTGGACAATAGTGAGGTCGGGCACTGATGGTGGGTGATAGTGAGATCGGGCACTGATGTTGGATAATAGTAAGGTCAGGCACTGATGTTGGATGATAGTGAGGTCGGGCACTGATGTTGGGCGATAGTGAGGTTGGGCACTGATTTTGGGCGATAGTGAGGTCGGGCACTGATGATGGGCGATAGTGAGGTCGGGCACTGATGGTGGGAGATAGTGAGGTCGGGCACTGATGTTGGACAATAGTGAGGTCGGGCACTGATGTTGGACAATAGTGAGGTCGGGCACTGATGTTGGGCGATAGTGAGGTCGGGCACTGATGATGGGCGATAGTGAGGTCGGGCACTGATGGTGGGAGATAGTGAGGTCGGGCACTGATGTTGGACAATAGTGAGGTCGGGCACTGATGTTGGACAATAGTGAGGTCGGGCACTGATGTTGGGTGATAGTGAGGCAGGGCACTGATGGGCAATAGTGAGGCGGGCACTGATGTTGGACAATAGTGAGGTCGGGCACTGATGTTGGACAATAGTAAGGTCGGGCACTGATGTTGGACAATAGTGAGGTCGGGCACTGATGTTGGACAATAGTGAGGTCGGGCACTGATGTTGGACAATAGTGAGGTCGGGCACTGATGGTGGGTGATAGTGAGGTCGGGCACTGATGTTGGATAATAGTAAGGTCGGGCACTGATGTTGGATGATAGTGAGGTCGGGCACTGATGTTGGGCGATAGTGAGGTTGGGCACTGATTTTGGGCGATAGTGAGGTCGGGCACTGATGATGGGCGATAGTGAGGTCGGGCACTGATGATGGGCGATAGTGAGGTCGGGCACTGATGGTGGGAGATAGTGAGGTCGGGCACTGATGTTGGGCGATAGTGAGGTCGGGCACTGATGATGGGCGATAGTGAGGTCGGGCACTGATGGTGGGAGATAGTGAGGTCGGGCACTGATGTTGGACAATAGTGAGGTCGGGCACTGATGTTGGACAATAGTGAGGTCGGGCACTGATGGTGGGTGATAGTGAGGTCGGGCACTGATGTTGGACAATAGTAAGGTCGGGCACTGATGTTGGGCGATAGTGAGGTCGGGCACTGATGGGCAATAGTGAGGCGGCACTGATGTTGGACAATAGTGAGGTCGGCCACTGATGGTGGGTGATAGTGAGGTCGGGCACTGATGTTGGGCGATAGTGAGGTTGGGCACTGATGTTGGGCGATAGTGAGGTCGGGCACTGATGATGGGCGATAGTGAGGTCGGGCACTGATGGTGGGAGATAGTGAGGTCGGGCACTGATGTTGGACAATAGTGAGGTCGGGCACTGATGTTGGACAATAGTGAGGTCGGGCACTGATGTTGGGTGATAGTGAGGCAGGGCACTGATGGGCAATAGTGAGGTCGGGCGCTGATGTTGGACAATAGTGAGGTCGGGCACTGATGTTGGACAATAGTAAGGTCGGGCACTGATGTTGGGTGATAGTGAGGCAGGGCACTGATGTTGGACAATAGTGAGGTCGGGCACTGATGTTGGGCGATAGTGAGGTCGGGCACTGATGTTGGACAATAGTGAGGTCGGGCACTGATGTTGGGCGATAGTGAGGTCGGGCACTGATGGGCAATAGTGAGGCGGGCACTGATGTTGGACAATAGTGAGGTCGGGCACTGATGGTGGGTGATAGTGAGGTCGGGCACTGATATTGGACAATAGTGAGGTCGGGCACTGATGTTGGGCGATAGTGAGGTCGGGCACTGATGTTGGACAATAGTGAGGTCGGGCACTGATGGTGGATGATAGTGAGGTCGGGCACTGATGTTGGACAATAGTGAGGTCGGGCACTGATGTTGGGCGATCGTGAGGTTGGGCACTGATGTGAGGTCGGGCACTGATGTTGGACAATAGTGAGGTCGGGCACTGATGGTGGGTGATAGTGAGGTCGGGCACTGATGTTGGATGATAGTGAGGTCGGGCACTGATGTTGGGCGATAGTGAGGTTGGGCACTGATGTTGGGCGATAGTGAGGTCGGGCACTGATGATGGGCGATAGTGAGGCCCACAATAGCCGTCAATTTTAACCAATTGAACCTAAAATATTCATAAACTGCGCCCCCTGGGGGGTCGCCCCCATCACACAGCCCTATTTTTGGCCCTGTCTAACATCGTCAAAAGATGCACTCCAACACGTCCACTCTGCCTAACTTTCAACCTCTCTCCCCTCTCATAATCTCCTCCCACTCCCACCTCATCTCCACCTTTATATGCCTCGCCCTATCAGACGCTCCTCAACCTACAATCCTTCAAACGATTCTTTACCTCGGGCCCCCTAAGGGGCAGGGTACTCTTCTCCTTATATAGTCAAGTCCATAAATATTGGGACATCGACACAATTCTCATATTTTGGGCTCTATACACCACCACAATGGATTTGAAATGAAACTAACAAGATGTGCTTTAACTGCAGACTTTCAGCTTTAATTTGAGGGAATTTACATCCAAATCAGGTGAACGGAGTAGGAATTACAACTGTTTCTATATGTGCCTCCCACTTTTTAAGGGACCAAAAGTAATGGAAAAAACTAAACAATCCTACATCAAACTTTCACTTTTTAATATTTTGTTGCAAATCCTTTGCAGTCAATTACAGCCTGAAGTCTGGAAGGCATAGACATCACCAAACGCTGGGTTTCATCCCTGGTGATGCTCTGCCAGGACTCTACGGCAAATGTCTTCAGTTCCTGCTTGTTCTTGGGGCATTTTCCCTTCAGTTTTGTCTTCATCAAGTGAAATGCAGCTCAATAGGATTTAGGTCAGGTGATTGACTTGGCCATTGCATAACATTCCACTTGTTAGCCTTAAAAAAAACTCTTTGGTTGCTTTTGCAGTATGCTTCGGGTCATTGTCCATCTGCACTGTGAAGCGCCGTCCAATGAGTTCTGAAGCATTTGACTGAATATGAGCAGATAATATTGGCCGAAACACTTCAGAATTCATCCTGTCAGCAGTCACATCATCAATAAATACAAGGGAACCAGTACCATTGGCAGCCATACATGCCCACACCATGACACTACCACCACCATGCTTCACTGATGAGGTGGTATGTTTTGGATCATGAACAGTTCCTTTCCTTCTCCATACTCTTCTCTTCCCATCACTCTGGTACAAGTTGATCTTTGTCTCATCTGTCCATAGGATGTTGTTCCAGAACTGTAATGACTTTTTTAGATGTTGTTTGCCAAACTCTAATCTGGTCTTCCTGTTTTGTGGCTTACAAATGGTTTACATCTTGTGGTGAACCCTCTGTATTCACTCTTGTGAAGTCTTCTCTTGATTGTTGACTTTGACACATATACACCTACCTCCTGGAGAGTCTTCTTGATTTGGCCAACTTTTGTGAAGAGGTTTTTCTTCGCAAGGGAAAAAATTCTTCTGTCATCCACCACAGTTGTTTTCTGTGGTCTTCCGGGTCTTTTGGTGTTGCTGAGCTCTCCGGTGCGTTCTCTCTTTTTAAGTATGTTCCAAACAGTTGATTTGGCCACACCTAATGTTTTTGCCATCTCTCTGATGGGTTTGTTTTGATTTTTCAGCCTAATGATGGCTTGCTTCACTGATAGTGACAGCTCTTTGGATCTCATATTGAGAGTCGACAGCAACAGATTCCAAATGCAAATGTCACACCTAGAATCAACTCCAGACCCTTTGCCTGCTTAATTGATGATGAAATAACGAGGGAATAGCCCACACATGCAGGGCCATTTTTTCCATTGGGCACAATGGGCAGCTGCCCGGGGGCCCCACGGGCATGGGGGCCCCATAGGCACGGCTCTTAATGAGAATAAATAATCCTGCAAAAGAAAAAAACCTGCAAAAAAAACCTACAAGGGTCACTGAGCAAGTACATCTATCTATCTCTATGTCTATATCTCTATATCTGTATACATCTATATATCTATATCTATATCTAGGGGCCCCGGTGCACTGCTTTGCCCAGGGGCCCATAATGTTGTTAAGATGGCCCTGCACACATGTCCATGAAATAGATTATGAGTCGATTGTCCCATTACTTTTGGTCCCTTAAAAAGTGGGAGGCACATATAGAAACCGTTGTAATTCCTACACCGTTCACCTGATTTGGATGTAAATATCCTCAAATTAAAGCTGAAAGTCTGCAGTTAAAGCACATCTTGTTAGTTTCATTTCAAATCCATTGTGGTGGTGTATAGAGCCCAAAATATGAGAATTGTGTCGATGTCCCAATATTTATGGACTTGACTGTATCTCAGGTCTGTCTCCCTCGTATGGCTATTATTGCTAGCTCATGAGCATCCATGGAGGAGTTATTATGTGTCTTTCCACGTCATTGTTATTATTAGAGATGTTCACTGACCTCCGTGTTCTGGTTTTGGATCTGGATTAACTTCGTGTTTTGGATCCATATTTTTTTGATAAAATTACGTGATTTTGCTCTTTTTTTCCCTACATTTTTATTAACCTCAATAACACTAATTTCAAGTGATTTGCAGTCACTTTTGACCATCTCACAGGTCATAATATTATTTTCATACACTTTCAAACAAAGACTGCAGCGACCTGGCTGGATGGTAAGCGATAGAGCAATGACACAAACACACGGCACATCTAGGACACATTGCCACACAGCAGTAAAAGAAATGTGGTGCAAGATGAAATTATCCTTGGGCCCTACCACCCACCCTTATGTAGGATATTGAGAAGGACATGTACAAGCCCTCCAGCGACAAGCAGTGCCACTTTTGTGGCTGAAGCGCTTGGTTTGTTTGAGCCCCCACAAAACAATCTACCAATAGCTTAGCTGCCTTAAGCCTAACAGTGCTGTCATTGAATTCTAAACCATTAAACCATGTCTGCTTGTGCTGCATCTTTAATCTCCTTCTCCTCTGTGGATACCTCCTTCTCATCCCTGAAGAACTGCCGAACCTATGTAGACACAGGAATGGATATTACAACGAGTGGCATTACATCTGCTTCAGACAGACTGTGACACCGAACATGTGGGCAGCATGGAATCTGTCATGTTGGAATACACGCTGCATTAACCAGAGTTATAACTGGGCTACAGCCCAGGGGCCTCGGGCATCCAGGGGCCCTTGACAGTGCCAGCCACATTATCGACAGGCCTGATCAATGCTGCTGAGCACTGTCACTATAGTCTTTCCGGGGCACTCAGTAATCTCCTGACTGAGGAGATCTCGTGCGTCTCACTCTCACGAGATCTCAGTAAGGAGCTTACAGCGCATCTGCGGAAAGACTACAGTGACAGGACAACAGAAAGAGGTAAGCGCTTGGGGTAGGGTGCGGCGGGCGGCTCACGGGGGGGCTAGGGGGTTCGGCTCACAGGGGATTGGAGGCCCCCTTAGCCCAGGGGCCCCCATTCCTTTTATCCGGCCCTGACTATAACAGATGCCACACCTGTAAAATAACCAAAATAAAAGTACCAAACCAGTCAAAGCCTTCAAGTCTAACACGACAGGTGAAACATAAGATCAGAGTAACCTCACATGTGGCAGACAATACATAGGAAGGATTATCGGACGTCTGCACACCAGTAATATATAAAAGGGAATAGAGACACAGTGTCTCAGATCATCTTACCAAATGTCATGGAAAAGACCCTTCACTACTGAACTTTGTGGGGTCTGTAAGATTCAGAAACCATGGAGGGGGACAGACTATGTGGGTCTTATATCGAGGGAAGATCTACAACTTCAAAACTTTAACAACAAATGGGCTTAAGATTGATTTAGGACGGACTAGTTTCTTGTAGACCTGCTCCTTCTGTCTGTTAGTCTCTTTTGGAACGTTCCTATAATCTCAAATGTATCAAATACATCTAAGAGAATTTGGACCAATACATCTTCAGTTATTTTATTGTATATTTTATTCAGTATACAATTTTGGACTTTAATTGCCTCATCCTTATACAAATACTCCATACTACAAGGGCTGCCAATTTATCTCATCATAGGTTGTTTATACTCACGGCTGCAATACATCAGTGTGTACGACATCACAGCTAATTAGCATATGGAGCAGATAAACATCCAATAGGAATGTCTGGGAACAGCCTGTTTATAACGACCCACATCTTTCTACAGCTACACTGCCCCTGAAGAAGCCAGATCACTGGTGAAACGCGTTGGGTTGTATCTCTGACCTGGGACATTCCCTTGTTATGAGCGGCGAAAGCATTGATGCAGAATTACTATTAACGCTGCATGCACCAGAGAGGACGCGACACTGCTGGGAATTTACAACACATCTGGAAAGAGAGACAGCGTGTGGCTGACAGCAGAGGGATGCTCTACGTACCAGAGGATCCGGCCATCATACCTGAAAGTGGGGTAAGTCTGTATATACCTACGTCCCGCATACCGCCTGTGCTAAAGACTGTTATATTGCTGTGGCTGGATCACTTATATATAACTTATTGTATAAGTATATTTAAAGTATTAGCACAGTGCACCAATTTATATCATTGCAAATGTACCGATTTTTAGTTCAATGTAATTATTTCTGAGGTATTGATTTCTGAGACTGTATGTCATGTTTGGGTTTTGTTCTCTATAGGAAATTCCAAGTAAGCATATGTGTGGAGGGGATGTGTTTTGAAACTGTCTGGAGACAGGTAATCTCATGTTAATTAGACCTTTTCATCGCTGAGTGACCAACACATCTGTTGAACATAAAAGCACAGGAGGGGTAATTAGACTGGGTGGTAGACTTCCTACGTGTGTAAAGCTGGGTACACACTACAGAAATTCCGACCAACTTTTTATGCCGATATCGCTCGGCCCATGGACTGCATACACACTAGCCTTGTTTAGGACGATAAAGGGAAGAGCGGACGTCCCTTTAGCGACTTTTTACAGCCATGTTGTCGTGAGCAATGATTTTAATTTCGTACACACTGAAGCATCATTTGCGGGGGATGTAACGATATACCAAAGACATTAGCATAAAGGGGCAGAGCTTTCACTATAGTTAACACCCAAAGCTGCATAAAAAGAGAACGCAACACTGTCTCTTCATTTATTCCTATAAAATAGAAGTTTAGTAACATACATAAAATTTAGAAAAACATTAAACTGCTAAAGTGCAATGCAATGAATATTCCCTAATAATAAAATCCCTTCATATGTAATGGAATGCTCCATTCTCGGCGTGCATCATCACTGATTGGTCCACAGCAGAAACAAACGCCCATTTCTGAGTGTATAAAATGACAGAGGAATCTGTTTGGCGCAGAGGAGCGTCAGAAGATGGCGAGTGAGCAAGTGGGGGTTGCGGGTGAGGTGTCAGTGAGGGTTGCGGGTGAGGAGAAGGTGTCAGTGAGGGTTGCGGTTGAGGAGAAGGTGTCAGTGAGGGTTGCGGGTGAGGAGAAGATGTCAGTGAGGGTTGCGGGTGAGGAGAAGGTGTCAGTGGGGGTTGCGGGTGAGGAGAAGGTGTCAGTGAGGGTTGCGGGTGAGGAGAAGGTGTCAGTGGGTGTTAAGGTTGAGGAGAAGGTGTCAGTGGGGGTTGCGGGTGAGGAGAAGGTGTCAGTGGGGGTTGCGGGTGAGGAGAAGGTGTCAGTGAGGGTTGCGGGTGAGGAGAAGGTGTCAGTGGGGGTTGCGGATGAGGAGAAGGTGTCAGTGGGGGTTGCGGGTGAGGAGAAGGTGTCAGTGAGGGTTGCGGGTGAGGAGAAGGTGTCAGTGGGGGTTGCGGGTGAGGAGAAGGTGTCAGTGGGGGTTGTGGGTGAGGAGAAGGTGTCAGTGGGGGTTGCAGCTATGGAGACGGAGACAGAGTCAGAGATGGTGCTGAAAGGGCCAAAAAATGTTGGAAAAATTAAGGTGGGGGATGGAGATACTCAAGAAGAGCAAATCCAATGAGCCCAAGAGAGGTGGAGATGATGGTCAAAGTACTGGACCAGGACAACAACGACATTAAAAAAGGTCAGTAGCACATGTAGTGTACGTCTACCTTCTGACTCCCCCTGTCCTCCTCTCCCGCCCCTCTGCTTCAGACGATTCTTCTGTACCCTCTACTTCTTCCACTCCTCCCACGCCCCTCCCTCACCTCACTATGCCTCCCTGTTCACTTGCCATACCCATACTCTCACCTCGCCCAACTTCACGCTCCTGTCCCCGCACTCCCCCGCGCACCGCTAACCTTGCCAACCTTATCCCCATCTCCCCTCTCTCCTTTTCTCCTGTGCCCTCTGGAATGCTAGATCCGTCCGCAACAAACTCCCCTCTATCCATGACCTCTTCTTATCTAACTCTTTTAACCTTCTTGCCATTACCGAAACCTGGCTCACTGATTCCGACACTGCCTCCCCTGCCGCTCTCTCCTATGGCGGCCTCTCTTTCACCCACTCCGCCAGACCTGGAGACCGCCCAGGCGGTGGAGTGGGCATTCTCCTATCCTCCACCTGTACTTTCAGACTCATTCCTCCTGAACCCTCCCTCTCCTTCTCCTCTTTTGAAGTCTACTCTATCCGTCTCTTCTACCCCATCCATCTCCGCGTCTCTGTCATATACCGTCCCCCTGGGCCCTCCTCCCATTTCCTTGACAACTTTGCTGCCTGGCTCCCACACCACCCCTCCTCTGACATCCCCTCCATTATCCTCGGCGACTTCAATATCCCTATTGACAACCCCACCGACCCTGCTTCCTTCAAACTCCTCGCCCTTTCTTCCTCCCTTGGCCTCTCCCAATGGACCTCCTCTTCTACCCACTGCCTTGGTCACTCCCTTGACCTTGTCTTCTCCCACCGTTGCAGTCTGTCCGACTTCTCTATCTCCCCCTTTCCACTCTCGGACCACCATCTCCTCTCATTCTCTCTCTTCTCTACTCCTGAACCCCTCCCCCCACCCAAATCTACCCGGTCCAGGCGCGATCTCGACACCCTTGATCCTGCTATTCTATCCTCTTCTCTCAAAACTCTCCTCTCTCCCCTTTCCACCCTGTCCTGCCCTTATCAGGCGGCCTCCCTCTATAACCAAACCCTCTCCTCCGCTCTTGATGCAGTCGCCCCTGCCCAGCCCATCCGCCTTCGCTGCTCCAATCCCCAACCCTGGCACTCCAAACTTACCCGCTTCCTCCAAGAATGCTCTCGTACTGCCGAACGCCACTGGAGAAAATCTCGCTCCCAGGCTGATTTCCTCCACTTCAAGTTTATCCTCTCCTCCTACAGCTCTGCCCTCTCGCTCGCTAAGCAATCCTTCTTTAAATCCCTCATCTCCTCCCAGTCCTCCAACCCCCGCCGCCTCTTCGCCACCTTTAACACTCTCCTGTCTTCCCCCCTCCCTATCTGCCATTGACTTTACCACCTTTTTCTCCTCTAAAATCGCGGCCATCAGACTTGAAATCTCCTACTCCACCCACTCTTCCGCCACCCCCCCTCTCGCTCTTCCTCCCCCCTTCACTCTCCCCCCCTCTCCCCCCAGCCACCAACTCCTTCTCTCCTTCCGCCCCACCTCGGGTGAGGAAGTCCACTCTCTAATTTCCTCTTCCCCCCCTTCTACCTGCCCCCAGGACCCCATCCCTTCTCACCTTCTTCGCTCCCTTTCCGCCTCCACCTGCTCCCACCTCGCTCACCTCTTTAATCTGTCCTTCTCCACCGGCATCTTCTCCTCCGCCTTTAAACATGCTCTCGTCTCACCCATTCTCAAGAAACCCAACCTTGACCCCACCTCACTCTCTAATTACCGCCCCATTTCCCTTCTCCCATTTGCCTCCAAAATACTCGAGAGACTTGTCTGCAACCGTCTCTCCACCTACCTCTCTGAACACTCCCTCCTTGACCCTCTCCAATCAGGCTTCCGCCCCCTCCATTCCACTGAAACTGCCCTGGCTCAAGTTACGAACGATCTCCTCTCGGCTAAAGCCCTGGGCCACTACTCCCTCCTGATTCTCCTCGACCTCTCAGCGGCCTTTGACACCGTTGACCACCCCCTCCTGCTTCACACCCTTCAGTCCATTGGCCTCTCCGGTACCGTCCTCTCCTGGTTCACCTCTTACCTTGCCGACCATTCCTTCTCTGTTTCCACCTCTGATTCTCTCTCCCCATCTTCCTCCCTTCCAGTCGGGGTCCCTCAGGGCTCTGTCCTTGAACCCTTACTATTCTCACTATACACCTCTTCTCTGGGTGCACTCATCAGCTCCTTCGGCCTCAAGTACCACCTTTATGCTGATGACACTCAACTCTACCTTTCCTCTCCTGATCTCTCTCCCTCCCTTCTCTCCAGGGTATCCGCATGCCTCTCTGCCATCTCCTCCTGGATGTCCTCTAGATTTCTTAAACTCAATCTTGCTAAAACTGAACTCATTGTCTTTCCTCCCTCTCGTACCTTCTTCCCCTCTGACCTCTCTATCAATGTTGACAACTCATCTATCTCCCATGTTCCCCAACTCCGCTGCCTAGGTGTCATCCTCGACTCCTCTCTCTCCTTTGCCCCTCACATTCACTCTCTCACCAAATCCTGCCGTTTCCAGCTTCGCAACATTGCCCGCATTCGGCCCTTCCTCTCCCAGGATGCCACCAAATCTCTCGTCCACTCTCTGATCATCTCCCGCTTGGACTACTGCAACCTTCTCCTTATCGGCCTCCCCCTCTCTAATCTCGCTCCCCTTAGATCTGTACTTAACGCCGCTGCTAGGCTTATTTTCCTCTCTCGCCGTTCCACCTCTGTCTCCCCACTCTACCAAGCCAGACCCTGGCTCCCCTTCCCCTACAGAATCCTTTTCAAGCTCCTCACTCTGACTTACAAGGCCCTCGCCAACTCCACTGCTCCCTACATCTCTAACCTTATCTCTATTCACACTCCCTCCCGCCCTCTGCGTTCGTCCAATGATCGTCGCCTCTCTTCCCCTCTGATTACTTCCTCTCACGCACGTATCCAAGACTTCTCCCGCGCCGCTCCCCTCCATTGGAACAAGCTCCCCCGCTCCATCAGAACTTCCCCTAATCTGTCCTCTTTCAAACAACATTAAAAACCCACTTTTTCCTTAAAGCCTTCCAGTCTCATGCCTAAACTCCCACCGGTCGGCTACCTCTCTTTCTCATCCCTTCTTCCCTTCTCCCCCTTCCTCGACTCCGTCTCCGTTTCTCCCGTCTCTCCGTCTCATCCATGTGTCTGTCTGTCTTCCCCTCCCTTTAGATTGTTCGCTCCTTTGAGCAGGGGTCTCCTCCTGTTTCCATCACTTTTAACTGCGCTCTCCAGCTACTCTGCTCATCTCCTCTCGGTCCCTCTGCCCTCTGTCTCCTCTCGCTTCTCTCCGCTCCCCTCAGTGACTCTCAACCTGTCATCCGTGCCCACCCTCTTGGGCCATAGTTACCTGCCTATACTCCCTTTTCCCCTCCCTCCCTCTCTTTCCTGCTGTGCCTGAGCCCCCAGAGTTATAGTGCTTACTGTTACTTGTACTGTGCTGTTTCACCTTGTACTGTGCCATTGTTTGTCCCTGTACGGTGCTACGGATACTTTGTGGCGCCCTATAAATAAAAATTAATAATAATAATAATAATACCTGTTAGAAGGACTTTATTTCATTCTAGTGTCACATAAAGCAATGTAAACTAATTTGTAACCTAATTTTTTAATGTCGGAACGAAGAATGAACGGTGAGAAGGCCTGATTACCACTGATACCACTAATGTAACACCTGTTAGCAAACAAGAAAAAATTGAAAAAGAAATATATACTAAAGAAGTTCTACACGAAGGTATTTCAGTGAACATGTGTAGACATGTAAATACTTTGGGCACATACCTGTACCGTTATAATAACCAAAATGGCGCCTGTTTTCCAGAATGCTCGGGGGTTAAGCCCGCTATTATTGCGATTTCGCCACAGGGACCAAAATATAAACTGATCTCGAGCAGTGTGCAAGGTGAGAAAATGAGAGTATTTATGTCATTGAATATAAATTACAGATATAGAAGTTAAATGGTAAACATTTTTTTATTTCCTTGTATCGTAGATAAAGAAATCAAAGGGGATAGAAACCCAAGCGACATCAAGACCTGTTCTGCCACAAACCAGTAGCACCTTTAAAATACTAAATACTACAAAAATACTCTGCAGTACTCTGCGCTCTGATTAGTTTGGGCGCGCTCACTTCTCATGCGGATCTTTCTGACACCTGTGTGTAAAAATTTTTGTACCTTTTTCCTGCAATAAAAATGTTGCTTGAACACTGTGTGGTTTATTCTGGGTACTTCACAATTATAAGTTAATACAGGTTAATATAACTTTAATAGGTTATAAAGGTATAAGTGTATAAAGAGTAAATATGAATACATTGCCAACATAGACGCAAAGGGTAATAACAGATTAAGGGTTCTGGCCGCCCTAGGCTAATATGGCCGCAGCGCCCCCAAACCCCCTGTCCCCCAATTATATAAGTGTATAGGAACACTCCTGAATATGAATGTTCAGGTGTATTCTCCAGCATTCAAATTTAGACAGATTGTGCCATTGTCTCTCACCTGTTCTTACTCTTCTCTCTTGCAGCTTTGTTATCCTCTCGCTGGCTTCTGGAAAGTTGACGTCCTGTTTTGAAAATGCAAAAATGTATTATAATGCAAACCCTGAATGATTAGGCCTTTTAGTTAAAGCAAAACACTCCATTATGGCCAGCTAAAAATACCCCACTGTAGAGGCATATATAAGCAATATCTGAATATTTGTGGTCAATCAAATACAAACCTCTACCAGCCCCATCTCACTAATATTTAGTATTCTAGTGATTGCTGAGACCACAGAGAGCATCCATGTGACCACCACACAATCATGAGATTATGCCCTCCAAAGCTGCTCTATTTTTTAAATACCCCCTGCAGCCGTTTTCCTTAACTAAAAGCCATTTTCCTTAACCACTGCTGCAGCCATTTTCTTTAACCCCCCTGCAGCCATTTTCCTTACCTCCACTCTGTAGCTATCCCCCCGTCACATGAAAACTCCCCCAGTCACATATATCAGCCCCCTCCTCTGCCCTCCTTCACACATATCAATCTCTCTCCCTCCCTATAGATTTTCATGGCAGTCCCCCCTCCATCCCTATAGATATACACGGCAGTTTCCCCCCTTCACTTACCTGTAGTTGTGCCAGCGTCGCTCCTCAGATCAGCAGACAGGGAGTGAAGACTTCCTGCTTCCTGTCTGCTGCACAGCAACAAGCAGCCTAGCGATTGGCTGCCTGTTGCTGACCACTGACCACCAATGATTTTGATCGTCGACACCGACACCCCCCCGCGCAGCGACCCCTCCTCCCCACCCCGAAAAAAAAATTGAATGAAAAAAACCCAAATGAATGAAAAAAAAAAAATACCCGCAGCGCCGCGCCCCCCGAGACCCAGCGCCCTAGTCAGCCTAGTCAGCCTAGTGATTGATCAGGCCCTGGTTCTTGATGATCCGATAAATGGTTGATTTAGGTGCAATCTTACTAGCAGCAATATCCTTGTCTGTGAAGGCATTTTTGTGCAAAGCAATTATAACAGCACGTGTTTCCTTGCAGGTAGCCATGGTTAGCAGAGGAAGAGTATTGATTTCAAGCACCACCCTCCTTTTAAAGCTTCCAGTCTGTTGTTCTAACTCAATCAGCATGACAGAGTGATCTCCAGCCTTGTCCTCGTTAACACTCTCACCTGTGTTAACGAGATAATCACTGACCTGATGTCAGCTGGTCCGTTTGTCAGAGCTGAAATGGAGTGGAAATGGTGTTTTTGGGATAAGGTTCATTGTCATGGCAAAGAGGGACTTAGACGTTAATTGCAACTCATCTGATCACTCTGCATGACATTCTGGCGTATATGCAAATTGCATCATAAAATTAGAGGCAGCAGATTTTGTGCAAAATAATATTTGAGTCATTCTCAAAACTTTTGGCCATGACTGTAGGTTTTCACAGAACAAGGATGTTGCAGTTAATTATCAATAGTGTGTGAAATAAAGTTAACAGGTGTTTTGTCTTTTGTACAGATATTGTTTTCTTCTCATGATATATAGTGCACGATACGTACTATATAAGTCAGTAATGTTTAATAGTATATAAACCCATATTTATTAATACAGAAGACCTGATTCATTTGCGCACACAAGTTGCATGAATCAATGAATCAATTTAAAAGACGAGCACAGAACTTGTGTGTAGTTGCGACCATATTCAAATCCAAATCTCAAGATACGTTTCCATGTGAATCTGGGTGTAGGCACGCTCCGCCTAAACAGTACTTACTGTATGTATGGGCAGCACTGTGACTCAGTGGTTAGCACTTCTGCCTCACAGCACTGGGGTCATGAGTTCGATTCCTGACCATGGCCTTATCTGTGATGAGTTTGTATGTTCTCCCCGTGTTTGTGTGGGTTTCCTCCAGGTGCTCCGGTTTCCTCCCACACTTCAAAAACATACTGGTAGGTTAATTGGCTGCTATCAAAAATTGACCCTAATCTGTATGTGTGTGTGTGTGTTAGGGAATTTAGACTGTAAGCTCCAATGGGGCAGAGACTGATGTGAGTGAGTTCTCTGTACAGCACTGCGGTGGCGCTATATAAATAACTGATGATGATGATGATGATGTAGACACACAGAACAGACAGCAGTATATGCACATGTGTAAGTACAATAGATCCTCACATCAGAACACATTTAAAAAAAATGAAATTCAAAAACAAATGAATAACTCTTAACAGTATAATAACTACAAAAATAAAATAAAAATATTGATTTATAAATTATTTTTTTTACATTAAATACATAAATCAAGATGCTTTGAATGCATACTGTATATACAGTGTGTTTCTTACATACACATGTTCTGTGCTATCTAGTGTCATAGATACATTTAGTTCTTAATACAAAGACTATACTGTGTCAGTCATCAGCATCAGTCGGCACTGACACTGATTTGGCTGAATCTAGGCAAACCCAGGACTTGAATCATTCCTACCTCAGTATGTGCTTACTGTGCATGGCCCCTACGTTACTCCACCCGTTCCCTCTTTCAAGTTTTAGGCAGTCAAGTGTCAGATACGTTCAGACATGAATTTCATGCAGTTGTGTTCATTAGTATAAGGTCCATTTTTGAGGCACACGGACTTAGGTCTGAACATGAATCAGGCCCAGAGTATCTAAACGCCACAGGGTCATCATATAAAATTGCTGTATAAAGAATGAATCTATGTTTTGCTTTTAATAAAGGAATCTGATCAACATTCTCATTTACAACATACGCTTATTTAGGGAAGATATGGAAATGGATAGAGTGTATAAGGATTATATATATAAGTATAGGTTATATATTGAAGATATGGAAATTTAAGATATATAAATGTTTCCTTCTGCCGTCCGGCCTCCCTGTCTTCTCCCACTTAAAACTATACTTTACAGCTAGAATAACAGCTCTATTAATGTTCCCACCACACACATATCTTATACTGAAAAACTTTAATTCATGCACCATCATCTCTCACATTCAATTCCCAAATAAAATATTCCCACAGACTATGCTGGTGCTATATAAATAAATGTTAATAATAATTCCCTGCTTACTGGTCTTCCCCGGACCACTCTCACCCCTCCAGTCTATTGTGAATGCAGCGATGAGACACATTCCTCGCACTGCTCTGATCTGTCTCTACCAACATACAAGGCCATTATCAAACCTGCACCAACATACATCCCCCCCGATCTGCGTCTCTCATACACGCTCATCACCTGCTGTAGCTCGCCTTGCCCTAGGCTCCTCTACCCAAATACTCCTCTACACAGTTCACACAAATTTACATTTATCCTCCTTCTATACTCACATTACCCATTGTAATCTGGCTGGACCAATACGGGACCAATCCTGTATTTAATACGTGACCCTTACCCTCCTGTACGTAATATGCAATACGTGACCCTTACCCTCCTGTACGTAATATGCAATACGTGACCCTTACCTTCCTGTATGTAATATGCAATACGTGACCCTTACCCTCTTGTACGTAATATGCAATACGTGACCCTTACCCTCCTGTACGTAATATGCAATACGTGACCCATACCCTCCTGTACGTAATATGCAATACGTGACCCTTACCTTCCTGTATGTAATATGCAATACGTGACCCTTACCCTCCTGTACGTAATATGCAATACGTGACCCTTACCTTCCTGTATCTAAACATGCAATACGTGACCCTTACCCTCCTGTATGTAATATGCAATATGTGACCCTTACCCTCCTGTACGTAATATGCAATACGTGACCCTTACCCTCCTGTACATAATATGCAATATGTGACCCTTACCCTCCTGTATGTAATATGCAATACGTGACCCTTACCTTCCTGTATCTAAACATGCAATACGTGACCCTTACCCTCCTGTATGTAACATGCAATACGTTACCCTTACCCTCCTGTATCTAACATGCAATACGTGACCCTTACCTTCCTGTATGTAATATGCAATACATGACCCTTACCTTCCTGTATGTAACATGCAATACGTGACCCTTACCCTCCTGTATCTAAAATGCAATACGTGACCCTTACCCTCCTATATGTAATATGCAATACGTGACCCTTACCTTCCTGTAATATGCAATACGTGACCCTTACCTTCCTGTAATATGCAATACGTGACCCTTACCTTCCTGTAATATGCAATACGTGACCCTTACCTTCCTGTATGTAATATGCAATACGTGACCCTTTCCCTCCTGTACGTAATATGCAATACGTGACCCTTACCTTCATGTATGTAATATGCAATACGTGACCCTTACCTTCCTGTATGTAACATGCAATACGTGACCCTTACCCTCCTGTATCTAACATGCAATATGTGACCCTTACCCTCCTGTATGTAATATGTAATACATGACCCTTACCCTCCTGTATCTAACATGCAATACGTGACCCTTACCCTCCTGTATGTAATATGTAATACATGACCCTTACCCTCCTGTATCTAACATGCAATACGTGACCCTTACCCTCCTGTATGTAATATGTAATACATGACCCTTACCCTCCTGTATCTAACATGCAATATGTGACCCTTACCTTCCTGTATGTAATATGCAATACGTGACCCTTACCTTCCTGTATGTAATATGCAATACGTGACCCTTACCTTCCTGTATGTAATATGCAATACGTGACCCTTACCTTCATGTATGTAATATGCAATACGTGACCCTTACCTTCCTGTATGTAATATGCAATACGTGACCCTTACTCTCCTGTATCTAACATGCAGTACGTGACCCTTACCTTCATGTATGTAATATGCAATACGTGACCCTTACCTTCCTGTATGTAATATGCAATACGTGACCCTTACCCTCCTGTATCTAACATGCAGTACGTGACCCTTACCTTCATGTATGTAATATGCAATACGTGACCCTTACCTTCCTGTATGTAATATGCAATACGTGACCCTTACTCTCCTGTATCTAACATGCAATACGTGACCCTTACCCTCCTGTATGTAATATGCAATACGTGACCCTTACCCTCCTGTATGTAATATGCAATACGTGACCCTTACCTTCCTGTATCTAACATGCAGTACGTGACCCTTACCTTCATGTATGTAATATGCAATACGTGACCCTTACCTTCCTGTATGTAATATGCAATACGTGACCCTTACTCTCCTGTATCTAACATGCAATACGTGACCCTTACCCTCCTGTATGTAATATGCAATACGTGACCCTTACCCTCCTGTATTTAATATGTGATCTTTACCCTCCTGTATGTAATATGCAATACGTGACCTTTACCCTCCTGTCTCTAACATGCAATACGTGACCCTTACCCTCCTGTATTTAATACGTGACCTTTACCCTCCTGTATCTAACATGCAATACATGCAATACATGACCCTTACAGAGTACAAGTGTTCGGTAGAGAGGATTCAGGGGGTGTGTTGTATAGGGTACAGGGAGTGTAAGGTGTAGGGCAGAGGGGATACAGGGAGTGTATGGTGTAGGGTAGATGGGATACAGGGAGTGTATGGTGTGGGGTACAGAGGGGATACAGGCAGTGTAAGGTGTAGGGCAGAGGGGATACAGGGAGTGTATGGTGTAGGGCAGAGGGGACACAGGCAGTGTATGGTGTGGGGTATAGAGGGGATACAGGCAGTGTATGGTATAGGGCAGAGGGGATACAGGGAGTGTATGGTGTAGGGTAGAGGGGATACAGGGAGTGTATGGTGTGGGGTACAGAGGGGATACAGGGAGTGTATGGTGTGGGTACAGAGGGGATACAGGCAGTGTATGGTGTAGGACAGAGGGGGTACAGGGAGTGTATGGTGTAGGACAGAGGTGGTACAGGGAGTGTATTGTGTAGAGCAGAGGGGGTACAGGGAGTGTATGGTGTAGGGCAGAGGGGATACAGGGAGTGTATGGTGTGGGTACAGAGGGGATACAGGGAGTGTATGGTGTAGGGCAGAGGGGATACAGGGAGTGTATGGTGTGGGGTACAGAGGGGATACAGGGAATGTATGATGTAGGGCAAAGGGAATACAGGGAGTGTATGGTGTACGGCAGAGGGGGTACAGGGAGTGTATGGTGTAGAGCAGAGGGGGTACAGGGAGAGTAGGGTATAGGGGGTACAGGGAGTGTATGGTGTAGGGCAGAGGGGATACAGGGAGTGTATGGTGTAAGGCAGAGGGGATACAGGGGGTGTATGGTGTAGGGCAGAGGGGATACAGGGAGTGTATGGTGTAGGGCAGAGGGGATACAGGGAGTGTATGGTGTCGGGTACAGAGGGGATACAGGGAGTGTATGGTGTAGGGCAGAGGGGATACAGGGAGTGTATGGTGTAGGGCAGAGGGGGTACAGGGAGTGTATGGTGTCGGGTACAGAGGGGATACAGGGAGTGTATGGTGTAGGGCAGAGGGAATACAGAGAGTGTATGGTGTAGAGCAGAGGGGGTACAGGGAGAGTAGGGTATAGGGGGCACAGGGAGTGTATGGTGTAGGGCAGAGAGGGTACGGGGAGTGTATGGTGTCAGGTACAGAGGGGATACAGGGAGTGTATGGTGTAGGGCAGAGGGGATACAGGGAGTGTATGGTGTAGGGCAGAGGGGATACAGGGAGTGTATGGTGTAGGGCAGAGGGGGTACAGGGAGTGTATGGTGTCGGGTACAGAGGGGATACAGGGAGTGTATGGTGTGGGGTACAGAGGGGATACAGGGAGTGTATGGTGTAGGGCAGAAGGGGTACAGGGAGTGTATGGTGTCGGGTACAGAGGGGATACAGGGAGTGTATGGTGTAAGGCAGAGGGGATACAGGGAGTGTATGGTGTAGGGCAGAGGGGATACAGGGAGTGTATGGTGTAGGGCAGAGGGGATACAGGGAGTGTATGGTGTGGGGTACAGAGGGGATACAGGGAGTGTATGGTGTAGGGCAGAGGGAATAGAGAGTGTATGGTGTAGAGCAGAGGGGTACAGGGAGTGTATGGTGTAGGGTACAGAGGGTATAGGGGGTACAGAGGGTATAGGGGGTACAGGGGCTGAGGGCAGAGGGTGTATGGTGTAGGGTACAGAGTGTATAGGGGGTACAGAGGGTATAGGGGGTACAGGGGCTGAGGGCAGAGGGTGTATGGTGTGGGGTGCAGAGGGTACAGGGGCTGAGGGCAGAGGGTGTATGGTACAGAGGGTACAGAGGGTACAGGGGGTAGAGGGGCTGAGGGCAGAGGGTGTACGGTGTATGGTGTAGGGTACAGAGGGTAGAGGGGGTACAGAGGGTAGAGGGGGTACAGGGGCTGAGGGCAGAGGGTGTATGGTGTGGGGTGCAGAGGGTACAGGGGCTGAGGGCGTAGGGTACAGGGGGTAGAGGGGGTACAGAGGGTATAGGGGGTACAGGGGCTGAGGGCAGAGGGTGTATGGTGTGGGGTACAGAGGGTACAGGGTGTATGGTGTGGGGTGCACAGGGTACAGGGGCTGAGGGCAGAGGGTGTATGGTGTAGGGTACAGAGGGTACAGGGGGTAGAGGGGCTGAGGGCAGAGGGTGTACGGTGTATGGTGTAGGGTACAGAGGGTAGAGGGGGTACAGAGGCTGAGGGCAGAGGGTGTATGGTGTGGGGTGCAGAGGGTACAGGGGCTGAGGGCAGAGGGTGTAGGGTACAGAGGGTACAGGGGGTAGAGGGGGTACAGAGGGTATAGGGGGTACAGGGGCTGAGGGCAGAGGGTGTATGGTGTGGGGTACAGAGGGTATAGAGGGTACAGGGGCTGAGGGCAGAGGGTGTATGGTGTGGGGTACAGGGGGTAGAGGGGCTGAGGGCAGAGGGTGTATGGTACAGAGGGTACAGGGGGTAGAGGGGCTGAGGGCAGAGAGTGTACGGTGTATGGTGTAGGGTACAGGGGCTGAGGGCAGAGGGTGTATGGTACAGGGGGTAGAGGGGCTGAGGGCAGAGGTTTACAGTGTATGGGGCAGCACAGGCTGAGCCGCAGTTCCCCCGCCGGCCGCTAGGTGCCAGCACTCAGCACCAGGCTCCTCCCGACACGGAAGTGACATCAGTACGTGGCCCCGCCCCCCGTTCTCTCTCTCTCTGGCGTGGCGGACATGCTGCAGCTGCCATAGTTGATCTCGCTCAGGACCCTTCCCGCCGCCGCCATGCCGGCCTACTTCCAGCGCCCCGAGAATGCTCTGAAGAGGGCGAACGGTGAGTACTGCAGCTCCCGCATCAGTGTACCGGGGACAGCGCTGCATCCGCCTGTAGGGGGCAGCCCGGAGCTCCGGGGCCGTACGGGGCCTAGTGTGAGGACGGGGAGAGGGAGGTGATGTGTCCGGGGGAGGAGGGGACACAGATGTCGGGCACACTGGAGAGGGGACACACAGATGTCGGGCACACTGGAGGGGGGACACACAGATGTCGGGCACACTGGAGGGGGGACACACAGATGTCGGGCACACTGGAGGGGGGACACACAGATGTCGGGCACACTGGAGGGGGGACACACAGATGTCGGGCACACTGGAGGGGGGACACACAGATGTCGGGCACACTGGAGGGGGGACACACAGATGTCGGGGACACACAGATGTCGGGCACACTGGAGGGGGGACACACAGATGTCGGGCACACTGGAGGGGGGGGGATACACAGATGTCGGGCACACTGGAGGGGGGACACACAGATGTCGGGCACACTGGAGGGGGGACACACAGATGTCGGGCACACTGGAGGGGGGACACACAGATGTCGGGCACACTGGAGGGGGGACACACAGATGTCGGGCACACTGGAGGGGGGGGACACACAGATGTCGGGCACACTGGAGGGGGGGGACACACAGATGTCGGGCACACTGGAGGGGGGACACACAGATGTCGGGCACACTGGAGGGGGGACACACAGATGTCGGGCACACTGGTGGGGGGGACACACAGATGTCGGGCACACTGGAGAGGGGACACACAGATGTCGGGCACACTGGAGAGGGGACACACAGATGTCGGGCACACTGGAGGGGGGACACACAGATGTCGGGCACACTGGAGGGGGGACACACAGATGTCGGGCACACTGGAGGGGGGACACACAGATGTCGGGGACACACAGATGTCGGGCACACTGGAGGGGGGACACACAGATGTCGGGCACACTGGAGGGGGGGGGATACACAGATGTCGGGCACACTGGAGGGGGGGACACACAGATGTCGGGCACACTGGTTGGGGGGACACACAGATGTCGGGCACACTGGAGGGGGGACACACAGATGTCGGGCACACTGAAGGGGACACACAGATGTCGGGCACACTGGAGGGGGGAGACACAGATGTCGGGCACACTGGTGGGGGGACACACAGATGTCGGGCACACTGGTGGGGGGACACACAGATGTCGGGCACACTGGTTGGGGGGACACACAGATGTCGGGCACACTGGTTGGGGGGACACACAGATGTCGGGCACACTGGTTGGGGGACACACAGATGTCGGGCACACTGGAGGGGGGGACACACAGATGTCGGGCACACTGGAGGGGGGGGGACACACAGATGTCGGGCACACTGGAGGGGGGGGACACACAGATGTCGGGCACACTGGAGGGGGGACACACAGATGTCGGGCACACTGGAGGGGGGACACACAGATGTCGGGCACACTGGAGGGGGGAGACACAGATGTCGGGCACACTGGTGGGGGGACACACAGATGTCGGGCACACTGGTTGGGGGGACACACAGATGTCGGGCACACTGGTTGGGGGGACACACAGATGTCGGGCACACTGGTTGGGGGGACACACAGATGTCGGGCACACTGGTTGGGGGGACACACAGATGTCGGGCACACTGGAGGGGGGGGACACACAGATGTCGGGCACACTGGAGGGGGGGGACACACAGATGTCGGGCACACTGGAGGGGGGGGATACACAGATGTCGGGCACACTGGAGGGGGGGGATACACAGATGTCGGGCACACTGGAGGGGGGGGCACACAGATGTCGGGCACACTGGAGGGGGGGGCACACAGATGTCGGGCACACTGGTTGGGGGGACACACAGATGTCGGGCACACTTTGGGGGTGGCAGTTGGGAAGACTTGGGAGGGACAAGTCTTTATTTCCTGGAGAATGGCACACCGGGAAGGGCTGAGCTGTGCATGTTCCACTGAAGTGCGGATATATTGCTGTATATTCCGTGTATGGATTAGTGATCAGCGTTTTATCACTTCACAATTGTCTGGTTACTGGAGATTATATGGAACCCTCTGCTGCTATTGGAGATAACAGATCATTCCTACATTTTATCCCTATTTATTCTAATTCATTGTATGTTGCGCTGCTGATAAAGGTCGGTAACAGCTGGGTGGTCACCACACACAGTGGAGGTCGCCCTCTTGTGGGCAGAACCAGAAAGCGTTCTGCTGTTGGTGAAGCCAGGTGCTTATTTATCCCACACTGCCACATAAGTGTACAGCAATTATCACATATCTAATGGTTTTTCTCAATGTGTTTCATAAAGAACTTGGATTACTGGTAAAATACCACCGACGGGGAAAAAGGGCAATATTACCAGTGTCTGACGTTTGTTCTTGGATTGTTTAATAGTACAAATACTTTTTTTGCTGTGATTGATTTGATATAACTGGCAGAAAATTTGACACATACATTTTATAAATGTCACAATCCCCCAAAATACTAATATTGTTAAATCCCTGTATATGTAGATTAGATAACTGGATAAATTACAATTTCATGGCCCCTTCAAGAGACACGAGTTAGAGCGCCCTGCACACACGGTGGCTCCGGTTAGAGCGCCCTGCACACACGGTGGCTCCGGTTAGAGCGCCCTGCACACACGGTGGCTCCGATTAGAGCGTCCTGCATACACGTTGGCTATATCGACATTGATTTTTATTGTCCTTGTTTTCAGAGTTCCTCGAAGTTGGCAAGAAACAACCAGCTTTGGATGTTTTATATGATGTGATAAAGAGCAAAAAGCACCGAACATGGCAGAAAATACACGAGCCGATTATGCTAAAATACCTGGAACTCTGTGTGGATCTCCGCAAGAGCCACCTCGCCAAGGAAGGCCTGTACCAGTACAAGAACATCTGCCAGCAGGTAAGACAACATTGGTCATCTGCCTGTCAGCCTCCCTTGTATTCGGCTATCTACACAAGGCAAGAACTGACCTGTAAAATAGAACTGGGTAGGTCCTCTTGTACTGTATTTTTAGAGATTAATTTTGCAATATATAGAAAGCCATCATGGTATACATAGATTTACTCCACAAACTGATGACAATTTCCATATCAATGTCACATACTCTTAAACGTGCCTAGTAAAATGTCTATCAAATATAGAAACCCTGAAAATAACTACATGGGAAAGTTCCAGTCATTGTATGAATTAAACCCTGAGTAACCCACAATCTGGTAGGTAACAGTCTAGGTCCTGGGAAAACAATAGCAAATCTTCTGCTTACAAATGAAATCTGCACTAATCTAAGGTGCTTTAAACTCTCATTGTTTCTCATTTTACTTGAAGTATGGACAATTTAACTAAGGCAGAAAACAGTGGGCATCTCTGCCTTGTGACCCTACACAAATGATATGTGAATAATTCCCTCCTATGCTAAACATCTCTAGGGTCCGCCACACTACCCCCCATTTCACTATAAGGAAGTCTGCATCCAGCGAAACCACCATATACATTCTTGGCCTAGAGTGCAGAAACATTAGATTAATATGCAGTTGTTGTACATTGGTAGCAACGGAGGGAACTGGCTGGTCAGACTTGCACAGATTTATCATCAACACATGGACACTTCTCTAGGTCTCATGGAATTCCCACCAAAGTAATTATATCATCACAGAGGGTGGAAGATATCTCATCTCAAAAGCATAACTGTATAAGTGTAAAATTTGGGGTAGAATTACTTCTATATACAGTTTGTATATACCCAGAAGCAAAAGCTGTATCATCTTCACTAAGTCGGCATCTAGCAAATCTCTATCCTCCTTGGTCAGTCAAAGGGTCTGCTCTGTAAGAAATTGTCCCCATTTCATTGTTTTCATGGTGTCAAGGAGTTCATGTGAGGGGAGGTCCTGCGTTGGGTAAGGGAATGGCGTCAGGAGCCCTCTAGGCCAGGGCAATGTATCGGATTCAAATGTTGCACCATAGATTTACCAAAGTTGAGCCAGAGTAATAATTGTTTTGTTAATATCCCATTGGGTTTTTGAGGTTCATGGTGTCTTTCCTGTTCATTTATTTCTCTTCCTTCCTCTTACTGAACTTTGTCTGGCTTCTATCACCACAACCTTCTGTTCTTTCTCCCTCGCTAGGTTAATATCAAGTCTTTGGAAGATGTGGTCCGGGCCTACTTGAAGCTGGCCGAGGAGAGGACAGAGGCTGCCAAGGAGTCTTCCCAGCAAATGGTTTTGGATATTGAAGATCTAGACAACATTCAGACTCCAGAAAGGTATCGGGGATGATGCGTGTTGTTTTCATGCTCTAAATTAGCGTAAGAGTCATAAATCTGCTAGAATGTGTCGGTGTTCTAATAGAGGTTACCACTTTCATACAGTGTCCTCCTGAGTGCTGTGAGTGGAGAAGACACCCAGGACCGTACTGACCGCCTGCTTCTAACCCCATGGGTGAAGTTTCTTTGGGAATCGTACAGACAGTGCCTGGACCTGCTGAGGAACAACTCTAAGGTGGAGCGTCTGTATCATGACATCGCTCAACAAGGTGACTAACACTGCAGACGGCAATCGCTTTGTGTGCAGGCGGATGCTGGGCTCCTCTTTATCGCTTGGGTTTTTATGTCCACAGCCTTCAAGTTCTGCCTGCTGTACACCAGGAAGGCCGAGTTCCGTAAGCTGTGCGACAATCTGAGGATGCACCTGGGCCAGATTCAGCGGCACCACAACCAGAGCACGGCCATCAACCTGAACAACCCAGAGAGCCAGTCCATGCACCTGGAGACCCGGCTGGTTCAACTGGACAGCGCTATCAGCATGGAGCTCTGGCAGGTACGTTACTAAGGCGGTCGCAGCACTCTTCTCTTGGTATTTAGACCTGATCCTGCCTGTTCTCTAAGGGTTGGGGGGAGGGGGCTGGTTTACAGCAGCGGGTGGTGTTTAATGCTGTTCTTGTCTTTACAGGAAGCCTTTAAAGCTGTTGAGGACATTCATGGTCTATTTGCATTGTCCAAGAAGCCACCAAAACCTCAGCTGATGGCAAATTACTACAACAAGGTGTCCACTGTCTTCTGGAAGTCTGGGAACACTCTGTTCCATGCCTCCACCTTACACCGTCTGTACCATCTGTCCAGGGAGATGAGGAAGAATCTCACCCCAGAGGAGATGCAGAGGTAAGTGCCCGTCGGGTGTCTGGCGATACCGGGACTGTACGCTGTCTGGCACATTTCATTGTCTTTCTCTCTCTCCCGTGAGAATAAAGATATTTCTTTATGTGCTACATTAATGTGGAAGGAAAATTAGCAGCGCGGTAATGTTGTTCCCGGCGCTGTCAGTCACCTTCTGACACGATTACGTCTTCTATATAACACTATAATCTGAGCCGGCAGATGGCGTTATTGGAAGGGACTGTTAAAGCCTTTTTTTACTTGCTCTTGACTAGCTTTGGTGGCATGCTGCCTGTGTCTTCTTATTGCCTTGGCAGTCAGATGCTTTATGAATGGACAGAGTCTCTGCCTCCCATAGTTTATATTTAAGTGAGTGCCCTGACCATGGGGCTCTGTCTTCTGTTCCTGCTGCCATGCTGTGTGCTCCAGCCCTTGCCTCCCCACACTACCTGCTGGGCATAACCTTTCACTCCCAGTGCCCCCACACACGTATATACTCTACCTTGCTGGGCACCATTGCTATCCCTTAATACTCTACCACTGCTGGTCACATGGTGCCAGTGTATTGCCCCCTTCCCCCACTCTTCTGGTCACATGCTGCCCCTCGGCACCCATGTATTGCCCTGCCAACTTACCTCTTCTACTTTTCCCATGTTTCAGGATGTCGACCAGAGTACTGCTGGCCACTCTTTCCATCCCCATAACTCCGGAACGCACGGACATTGCTCGGCTGCTGGACATGGATGGAATCATTTTGGACAAACAGAGGCGTCTTGCTACTCTGCTGGGACTGCAATCTCCACCAACTCGTGTTGGCCTCATTAATGATATGGTGAGGGGGGTTTTCAGGTTTATTGAGTACAACGCTAGAAGAAAGAGAGGTGTTTTTTTAAACATTTTAGATCGATTTGATCCCGTTGTAAAACAAAAGTTTCTCATATCAAAAGTAATTGAAGAAAAAGTGAGTGTAGTCGTAGTAGCTGCCGGAGGCCTGCTGGCGGTGTAGCCGTAGTAGCTGCCGGCGGTGTAGCCGTGGTAGCTGACGGCGGCCTGCTGGTGGTGTAGCCGTGGTAGCTGACGGCGGCCTGCTGGTGGTGTAGCCGTAGTAGCTGACGGCGGCCTGCTGGGGGTGTAGCCGTGGTAGCTGACGGCGGCCTGCTGGTGGTGTAGCCGTAGTAGCTGACGGCGGCCTGCTGGGGGTGTAGCCGTGGTAGCTGCCGGCGGCCTGCTGGGGGTGTAGCCGTAGTAGCTGACGGCGGCCTGCTGGTGGTGTAGCCGTTGTAGGTGCCACCGGCCTGCTGGTGGTGTAGCCGTAGTAGCTGACGGCGGCCTGCTGGTGGTGTAGCCGTGGTAGCTGCCGGCGGCCTGCTGGGGGTGTAGCCGTAGTAGCTGACGGCGGCCTGCTGGCGGTGTAGCCGTGGTAGCTGACGGCGGCCTGCTGGCGGTGTAGCCGTGGTAGCTGACGGCGGCCTGCTGGTGGTGTAGCCGTGGTAGCTGACGGCGGCCTGCTGGTGGTGTAGCCGTGGTAGCTGACGGCGGCCTGCTGGTGGTGTAGCCGTGGTAGCTGACGGCGGCCTGCTGGTGGTGTAGCCGTGGTAGCAGACGGCGGCCTGCTGGTGGTGTAGCCGTGGTAGCTGACGGCGGCCTGCTGGTGGTGTAGCCGTGGTAGCTGACGGCGGCCTGCTGGTGGTGTAGCCGTGGTAGCTGACGGCGGCCTGCTGGTGGTGTAGCCGTGGTAGCTGACGGCGGCCTGCTGGGGGTGTAGCCGTGGTAGCTGACGGCGGCCTGCTGGGGGTGTAGCCGTGGTAGCTGACGGCGGCCTGCTGGCGGTGTAGCCGTGGTAGCTGACGGCGGCCTGCTGGCGGTGTAGCCGTGGTAGCTGACGGCGGCCTGCTGGCGGTGTAGCCGTGGTAGCTGACGGCGGCCTGCTGGGGGTGTAGCCGTGGTAGCTGACGGCGGCCTGCTGGGGGTGTAGCCGTGGTAGCTGACGGCGGCCTGCTGGTGGTGTAGCCGTGGTAGCTGACGGCGGCCTGCTGGCGCTGTAGCCGTGGTAGCTGACGGCGGCCTGCTGGCGCTGTAGCCGTGGTAGCTGACGGCGGCCTGCTGGCGCTGTAGCCGTGGTAGCTGACGGCGGCCTGCTGGTGCTGTAGCCGTGGTAGCTGACGGCGGCCTGCTGGCGGTGTAGCCGTGGTAGCTGACGGCAGCCTGCTGTTGCTGTAGCCGTGGTAGCTGACGGCGGCCTGCTGGTGATGTCTGTACCACAAACTAAGAAAACGCTTAGTTTCCAGAGTTGCACCAGTCCAGCAGATCCTTGGTGTAAGGGTTTGATAGGGGAAGCTGTATATGTATGTATTGGAGCAGTCTGTTTGGTATTAGCTGTGTCTGTTCCATCCTGCAGATTATTCAGTTACGTAGGACATTGCTATTTATGTTATATGAAGACTTTGTCCGTTATGGGATCTCTGAGCTGTCTCTGTTTTAGGTGCGGTTTAATGTCCTCCAGTACGTGGTTCCAGAGGTGAAGGAATTGTATAACTGGCTGGAAATGGATTTCCACCCTCTGAAGCTCTCCGGCCGTGTCACTAAGGTAGAACCGTTTAGTGTATAGCGTTGTGTTCTGTGTGCCAGGCGCTTCTTCCAGTGACCGCAATGTTTTCTTTTATTATAAGGTTCTGGACTGGGTGAAAGAGCAGGCGGATAAGGAACCTGATCTTCAGCAGTATGTTCCTCAGCTTCAGAACAACACTATCCTGAGACTTCTGCAGCAGGTAATGGGGGCGTTCTGTCCTGCACCCCAATTTACAGTCTCTTGGTAGAAGGATCTGTGCGTCACAGGTGTGGCCCTTGTGTAACCGTTGTTTTCTCATAATCAGGTGGCTCAGATCTACCAAAGTATTGAGTTCTCGCGCCTCACGTCATTGGTGCCTTTCGTTGATGCCTTTCTGTTGGAAAGAGCCATTGTTGATGCTGCTCGTCATTGTGATCTGCAAGTGAGTAATTCAGTGGCCGTATTGGGGAATTTCACAACATGTTTCATTGAGTTGCTCTGTATCTTGCTGGTCAATGCTACTTCTGACGCTAGAAGAAAATGAAGGTTAATTAACAACAGTGTAAGCACACGTAGTTATTGCTGCGAGTCCCCTTCATACATGTCATGTTTGTCTTCTCTAATGGTTCTCACCGGGGGAGATGTCTATGGGGATAAAACTAGATTTAACGGTGTACCTTCCTTCCACAGGTCCGTATAGATCACACCTCCCGTACATTAAGCTTTGGCTCGGACCTGAATTATTCTACACGAGAGGATGCACCGGTTGGTCCTTTCCTACAGAACATGCCATCCGAGCAGATCCGTAATCAGCTGACTGCAATGTCCTCTGTGCTGTCCAAGGCGGTGGCTACGATCAAGCCAGCCCATGTCCTGGTTAGTGTTTTGGGTCTCTGCAGTAATATATATAGATATATAGAGTACTTGTCATTGACTTGATGAGCATGGTTATTTATGAAGTGCTAGATCAAACTATAAGCTAAATAACAATGATACCAGCTATAAACCATGGAATAACTAGAGCTGTCCGGCCATCTTCTCTTCTAAAGCTCACATAGTAATTCCCTATCGGAGAATTTGTTTTGTTGTATTTTTGCTCAGCCAACAGTTTCTTGTTTGTTCCGTTCAGCAAGAGAAGGAGGAGCAGCAACAGCTGGCCATCACTGCTTTCCTGAAAAACTCCAGAAAGGAACATCAACGGATCCTGGCTCGCCGGCAAACCATAGAAGAGAGGAAGGAACGACTGGAAAATCTAAATATCCAAAGAGAGAAGGAAGAGTTGGAGCAGCGAGAAGCCGAACTCCAGAAAGTACGCAAAGCGGAGGAGGAGAGACTGCGACTGGAGGCCAAAGAGCGAGAGAAGGAGCGTATCCTACAGGAACATGAACAGATCAAGAAAAAGACTGTGAGGGAACGACTGGAGCAGATCAAGAAAACTGAACTGGGTGCCAAAGCGTTCAAAGATATAGACATTGAGGTAGGCGCTGTGTGTCTGATGAAATCTTCCTGGTTTGGGGGCATGTGCCGGGTATTGGGAGGGTGGTGCGGTGTCACAGCACATTATATTGGCTTGCTCTGTATATCTTACTGAGCAATGCGATTTCTGATGTGCTAGAGCAACATGAAGGTTAATTAGCAGTGTAACTAGCACATGTAGTTACTGCTGCCAGTCCCTTTCATACATATCGTATTTCCTGCTTTTTGCAACGTCTTCTCTGAAGGTTCTCGCGTGACTTCAGGGCTGTCTGCTGGGCAGTGGGGTCACTACCAGGGGCAGTGATGGGGGGGCAACAGCCGTTATTTGTGGGGGAGGGTGGAGACATGGGGGTAGATATCAGGAGGGCGGTGAAGTGGGAGAGACTGTGTGTAGGAGGAGAGATGGATGGATCATCTGTTTGGGGGGATGACATGAGGGCTCTTTTGGGGATTGGGGGGTCCTCAACAGCCAGCTTGTGTGTGTTAGTGACGTGGGTGCGGACTAATAATGTCTTCTATAAACCTTATGGCAGGTACTAACATACTGAACCATTTACATAAATTTTTTGGCTCCTTACACATTAGCGGCTCTCACTGAAACCTGACGGGTGAAATTGAGGGAACGTGCCCATTATAGTCACGTCTGGAACCAAATAACTGTTGTAATTCTTGTAAAAGCTCCTGTACTTGTCTGAGGCTGATCATCTGTTCTCTCTACAGAACCTGGAGGAGCTGGACCCAGATTTCATCATGGCTAAACAGGTGGAACAGCTGGAGAAAGAGAAGAAAGAGCTGCAGGAACGTCTGAAGAACCAAGAGAAGAAGGTATGGCGCTCGCCGTGGCCTGGCGGCTGCTTAGCAGCGCTTGCCGTGGCTTTGGCGGCTGATTAGTGGCGCTATTGAAATGACGTTATAACGGTCTCTGCTGCCTTTTGTAGATTGATTATTTTGAGAGAGCCAAACGCCTGGAAGAAATTCCCCTAATCAAGAAGGCTTATGAGGAGCAGCGGATCAGTGATATGGAGCTGTGGGAACAGCAGGAGGCGGAACGGGTATGACCATAATGTCTTGTAGATTTGTGTTGCGCACTGTTCGTAATCTGTCATCATCGCCTATTGATGATGGGTTCCATTCCAGTGCAACAAGAATACCCATTGACCAGGCAGACTAACTTGTGTTGGTCATCTTTGATTTGGGAACAGTTTTTTAGATTACACTTATCTCTCAGTATAAACGTGTGTCTGACTTGTAAAGTATGTGTCCAGTATTGATATTCCTCGTACTCCCTCTGTGTGCAACAGATTGACACCCTAATGTTGGAGCGTGAGAAGGCCGTAGAGCACAAGAACAGGATGTCTAGGATGATGGAAGACCGAGATCTGTTTGAGTCGAAGCTGAAATCTGCTCGGCAGTCTGTGTATGAGGTAACGTCCGTCTGTGACTCAGTCACCATTCATCATATTTACATGCGCTGTTTGTAACCTCTGGTGGTTCCATTCCGGTGCTAGATCATTGCCAAAACAAAACACATGGACTGATTTTTGTTGGTCTGAGTTGAATTTGGATACATGTACATATGCGGTGTATATCTGTGTATATAATTTGTTACCTTTAATGTATTACGTTTCTGAGAGGCAATCCTGGTTAAGTTGCTGTTTTATGGAACTTATTTCTTTTCTCCAACTCCAGGAGAAACTGAAGCAATTCCAGGAGAGACTTGCGGAGGAAAGGAAGGCTCGTCTGGAAGAACGCAAGAGACAGCGCAAGGAGGAAAGACGTATTACCTATTACAGCCGTAAGGAGGAGGAGGAGCAGAGAATCAAAGACGAACAGATGAAAAAAGGTATCTTCCAACTCTCGGATGTGTCGCACCTCTCGCATTGTCCCAGGAGGTAACAGAGTATTATAGGGTAGGAAGTAACTGTCACATTGTCCCAGGAGGTAACAGAGTATTATAGGGTAGGAAGTAACTGTCACATTGTCCCAGGAGGTAACAGAATATAATAGGGTAGGAAGTAACTGTCACATTGTCCCAGGAGGTAACAGAATATAATAGGGTAGGAAGTAACTCTCGCACCGTCCCGGGAGGTAACAGAATATAATAGGGTAGGAAGTAACTCTCGCATTGTCCCAGGAGGTAACAGAGTATTATAGGGTAGGAAGTAACTGTCACATTGTCCCAGGAGGTAACAGAGTATTATAGGGTAGGAAGTAACTGTCACATTGTCCCAGGAGGTAACAGAGTATTATAGGGTAGGAAGTAACTGTCACATTGTCCCAGGAGGTAACAGAGTATAATAGGGTAGGAAGTAATTGTCACATTGTCCCAGGAGGTAACAGAATATAATAGGGTAGGAAGTAACTGTCACATTGTCCCAGGAGGTAACAGAGTATTATAGGGTAGGAAGTAACTGTCACATTGTCCCAGGAGGTAACAGAGTATAATAGGGTAGGAAGTAATTGTCACATTGTCCCAGGAGGTAACAGAATATAATAGGGTAGGAAGTAACTGTCACATTGTCCCAGGAGGTAACAGAATATAATAGGGTAGGAAGTAACTCTCGCACCGTCCTGGGAGGTAACAGAATATAATAGGGTAGGAAGTAACTGTCACATTGTCCCAGGAGGTAACAGAATATAATAGGGTAGGAAGTAACTCTCGCACCGTCCCGGGAGGTAACAGAATATAATAGGGTAGGAAGTAACTGTCACATTGTCCCAGGAGGTAACAGAATATAATAGGGTAGGAAGTAACTGTCACATTGTCCCAGGAGGTAACAGAGTATTATAGGGTAGGAAGTAACTGTCACATTGTCCCAGGAGGTAACAGAGTATTATAGGGTAGGAAGTAACTGTCACATTGTCCCGGGAGGTAACAGAATATAATAGGGTAGGAAGTAACTGTCACATTGTCCCAGGAGGTAACAGAATATTATGGGGTAGGAAGTAACTGTCACATTGTCCCGGGAGGTAACAGAATATAATAGGGTAGGGAGTAACTGTCACATTGTCCCGGGAGGTAACAGAGTATTATAGGGTAGGAAGTAACTGTCACATTGTCCCAGGAGGTAACAGAATATAATAGGGTAGGAAGTAATTGTCACATTGTCCCAGGAGGTAACAGAATATAATAGGGTAGGAAGTAACTGTCACATTGTCCCAGGAGGTAACAGAGTATTATAGGGTAGGAAGTAACTGTCACATTGTCCCAGGAGGTAACAGAGTATAATAGGGTAGGAAGTAATTGTCACATTGTCCCAGGAGGTAACAGAATATAATAGGGTAGGAAGTAACTGTCACATTGTCCCAGGAGGTAACAGAATATAATAGGGTAGGAAGTAACTCTCGCACCGTCCTGGGAGGTAACAGAATATAATAGGGTAGGAAGTAACTGTCACATTGTCCCAGGAGGTAACAGAATATAATAGGGTAGGAAGTAACTGTCACATTGTCCCAGGAGGTAACAGAATATAATAGGGTAGGAAGTAACTGTCACATTGTCCCAGGAGGTAACAGAGTATTATAGGGTAGGAAGTAACTGTCACATTGTCCCAGGAGGTAACAGAGTATTATAGGGTAGGAAGTAACTGTCACATTGTCCCGGGAGGTAACAGAATATAATAGGGTAGGAAGTAACTGTCACATTGTCCCAGGAGGTAACAGAATATTATGGGGTAGGAAGTAACTGTCACATTGTCCCGGGAGGTAACAGAATATAATAGGGTAGGGAGTAACTGTCACATTGTCCCGGGAGGTAACAGAGTATTATAGGGTAGGAAGTAACTGTCACATTGTCCCAGGAGGTAACAGAATATAATAGGGTAGGAAGTAACTCTCGCACCGTCCCGGGAGGTAACAGAATATAATAGGGTAGGAAGTAACTGTCACATTGTCCCAGGAGGTAACAGAGTATTATAGGGTAGGAAGTAACTGTCACATTGTCCCAGGAGGTAACAGAGTATTATAGGGTAGGAAGTAACTGTCACATTGTCCCGGGAGGTAACAGAATATAATAGGGTAGGAAGTAACTGTCACATTGTCCCAGGAGGTAACAGAATATTATGGGGTAGGAAGTAACTGTCACATTGTCCCGGGAGGTAACAGAATATAATAGGGTAGGGAGTAACTGTCACATTGTCCCGGGAGGTAACAGAATATAATAGGGTAGGAAGTAACTGTCACATTGTCCCGGGAGGTAACAGAATATAATAGGGTAGGAAGTAACTGTCACATTGTCCCGGGAGGTAACAGAATATAATAGGGTAGGAAGTAACTGTCACATTGTCCCGGGAGGTAACAGAATATTATGGGGTAGGAAGTAACTGTCACACTGTGCCGGGAGGTAACAGAATATTATAGTGTAGGAAGTAACTCTCGCACCGTCCCGGGAGGTAACAGAATATAATAGGGTAGGAAGTAACTGTCACATTGTCCCAGGAGGTAACAGAATATTATGGGGTAGGAAGTAACTGTCACATTGTCCCAGGAGGTAACAGAATATAATGGGGTAGGAAGTAACTGTCACATTGTCCCGGGAGGTAACAGAATATTATGGGGTAGGAAGTAACTGTCACATTGTCCCGGGAGGTAACAGAATATAATAGGGTAGGAAGTAACTGTCACATTGTCCCAGGAGGTAACAGAATATTATGGGGTAGGGAGTAACTCTCGCACCGTCCCGGGAGGTAACAGAATATTATCTGTTAACAAATATCTTGTATACTCACTGTAACCCATTAGTGGCTGCTGACCGTGGAATAGTCCAGTGGCTTTTACTTCCCTAAAATAACTGTGACCGGCCTGTTTCTTGGTGGACCATCATTGCTGCCCCTCGTTGTTTTGAGTGTCAGTGATTGTAATGCGATGTATGAAGTCCAGTTATTACAGGATCATGTTCTAGTAGATGGTCGCACTCTTTTGCCGCCTCGAGAATCAGAGAGAACATTTAGGTTTCCTTCTTTGTAAGACTGATCCATTATTCTTCAATTAACGGCCAAACAGCCAGTCACTTATATTACAAGATTAAAGAACATTTTGAGATAGTTCATTTTGGGTCTATGTAGCTATAACATTCCCATGCTGCACTTCTTCTGTGGCCCCCTTCAGGCTGGCCAAATAGTGGCACATTTACTCTATAAATAGTTCCTTCTAATCCCCCATTATACAGGACATTCACATGTGACTTGTTGTACTATCCTTCTATTGTCTCTACATTCCATATAGCTTGCTATATACAGGACAGTATGTTTTATCTATCTGTAGAGGTGTAAGAAGCCCGTTGATAGAAAGGGAACAGATCTCCAAAATGTTTGTGTAAAAGAAAATAAAGTATATGGAGTTATATAATAAGTAACACAAGCTCCCTCCCTCCATCAGAACTTCCCCTACTCTGTCCAGTTTCAAACGGGCTCTAAAAACCCACCTCTCTCAAAGCCTTCCAGTCTCCCACTTAACTTCCTACTTTTTCTGCCTCCCTCCCCTCTTCCCCCTCCCCTGAATCTGCCTCCGTTCCCCCTTCTCTCCCTCTCACCCAGTGTCTCTCTGTCTGTCTACCCCTACCCTTAGATTGTACGCTCCCTTGAGCAGGGCCATCTCTCCTCCTGTTTCCTGCACCTTTTACTCTGCTCTCCAGCTACCTTTCCCCCCACCCCTCTGGGGGTCTCCCCGTCATCCGCGCCCTTCCTCTTGGGCTCCGGCGCCTGCCGGTCTTCCCTCCCCTCTCTCTCTAGCTGTGCTCTGAGCTTACTGAGTTACTGTGCTTATTGTTTACTGTATTTTGCCGTCCCACCTTGTACTGTACTTGTTTGTCCCTGTACGGCGCCACGGACACTGAGTGGCGCCTTATAAATAAAAATTAATAATAATAATTTCTCACATTTTTTCTTTTGGTGGATTGAAATTCTAAACCCAAAGAATCACCATCCTGTGAGTAATTGATTTGTGTGACCTGAATGAAACCAATAATCCCTGGGTGTCTCAGCTCAGTGTAGCCAATGCCAGAACCATGTCCACAGCCCCCTAACCTGTGAAACGTCATTTATTGTGAAGGTGAAAGATGAAGCTTATGAGACCACCTCTGCCCATTGCTTACATTGTCTGCTTCTGAATTTGCTGGTTGTATAAGCAGCTGCGCTGCGGCATCGCCTCCCCTAACCTCCCATGTCCTTGTTTCAGAACATGAAGAACAAGAGCGGATTGAGAATGAGAAGAGAGAATCTGAGGAACGAGAGTACCAAGAACGCATTAGGAAACTGGAGGAACAGGAGCGCAAGAAACGCCAGCGTGAACTAGAGATTGAAGAGCGTGAACGGCGGCGTGATGAGGAGCGGCGAGGGGGCGATGATTCTTTCAGAAAGGTGCTTCAGCTGTTATTTATATGGAATAGTGTGGTAACTTACCAAGGGTGACTAATGTAAAGTTCTCCATATATGCATCAACCATATAGCCATATGGCTCTTATCATGGAAGATTGGTGCGACGCAATAGGATACAGGATGCACAGACTGACCTACTGGATCCCATGTAACATGATCTGGCATCCCTCATTTCCCTATCACTGGATTCCATGTAACATGATCCGGCACCCCTCTCCCTATGACTGGATCCCATGTAACATGATCTAGCACCCCTCCCCCCATCACTGGATCCCATGAAACATGATCCGGCACCCCTCTTTTCCCCATAACTGGATCCCATGTATCATGATCTAGCAACCCTCTTTCCCCCATCACTGGATCCCATGTAACATGATCTAGCAACCCTCTTTCCCCCATCACTGGATCCCATGTAACATGATCTAGCAACCCTCTTTTCCCCATCACTGGATCCCATGTAACATGATCTAGCAACCCTCTTTCCCCCATCACTGGATCCCATGAAACATGATCCGGCACCCCTCTTTCCCCTATCACTGGATCCCATGTAACATGATCTAGCAACCCTCTTTCCCCCATCACTGGATCCCATGTAACATGATCTAGCAACCCTCTTTTCCCCATCACTGGATCCCATGTAACATGATCTAGCAACCCTCTTTTCCCCATCACTGGATCCCATGAAACATGATCTGGCACCCCTCTTTTCCCCATCACTGGATCCCATGTAACATGATCTGGCACCTTTCTTTTTTTTTTTTTTTTACAGTTTCCTGATTTCCACTCTGTGTAAGGTTACTGCCGTCCTACCCATATGTCATTTGCTTGATTGAGATTTGTTGTAAAGTATCTGCTGTGCCTCAGGCACAGGATTGGGCTTCTTTTCAGTGCTCTCACAATCTGTTCTTATTTCTTCTAACAGGAACCCTCTCGCTGGGGTGACAAAGACGCTGATAGTGGCTGGAGACGGGCAGGAGACCCAGCAGAAGAGCGCAAACTGGCACCTCTCGATAGGTAAATACAAATATTTACTGGAAGTCGTGATATCTTAAGAGGTTTATATAAGGTAGAGCGATCCTACTATTGTTTTTCTTTATTTCAGGGAATGGCGCAGAGCTGGTCAGGACGCTGACAAGCCAGGGAAACAGGAGGTTGAGGATGATGCCCCAGACCAGGAAGAGGTCCCTAGTTTCAGAAAGGACATTGAAGGTCTGCCATCACGTTTGGATGAGGGCAAAGGACTATTAGGTGGTGATCGTACACCACCTCGACGTGGCCAAAATGAAGATAAAGGTCCGAGGCGTGAAATAGAAGAGGACAAGGGGACTTGGAGAGGTACAGATGATGATCGTGGGCCTAAGAGAGGCTTTGATGATGATCGTGGGCCTAAGAGAAGCTTTGATGATGATCGTGGGCCTAAGAGGGGCTTTGATGATGATCGTGGCCCTAGGAGGGGCTTTGATGAGGACCGTGGCCCTAGGAGGGGCTTTGATGAGGACCGTGGGCCAAGGAGAGGCTTTGATGAGGACCGTGGCCCTAGGAGGGGCTTTGATGAGGACCGTGGTCCCAGGCGGGGCTTTGATGAGGACCGTGGTCCCAGGCGGGGCTTTGATGAGGACCGTGGTCCCAGGCGGGGCTTTGATGAGGACCGTGGTCCCAGGCGGGGCTTTGATGAGGACCGCGGTCTCAGGCGGGGCTTTGATGAGGACCGCGGTCCCAGGCGTGGATTTGATGAGGACCGCGGTCCCAGGCGTGGATTTGATGAGGACCGAGGTCCCAGGCGGGGATTTGATGAGGACCGTGGCCCCAGGCGGGGCTTTGATGAGCCCAGGCGAGGCTTTGACGAGGACCGTGCTCCCAGGAGAGGCTTTGACGATGACCGTGCTCCCAGGAGAGGCTTTGACGATGACCGTGCTCCCAGGAGAGGCTTTGACGATGACCGTGCTCCCAGGAGAGGCTTTGATGAAGAACGTGTGTCATGGAGAAGTGGGGACGATGACAGGGGTCTCAGGCGAGGTGGGGATGATGACAGGGTTCTCAGGCGAGGTGGTGATGATGACAGGGTTCTCAGAAGGGGTGGAGATGATGATGATGATGATGATGAACAAGCACCCTGGAAATCCTATGGATCAAGCCGTCCAGGTAAGCCAAGACTGTCATAGCGCTGCAAGGCCAGCATTGGGGGGGCGAGGAAGGTGGGCAGAATGTGAGGGGTGGGGAGGGAGGTGGGCAGGTTGTTGGTACTGCCAGAAAGGAAGGGGTGCAGCCCATCAATATAGGTAAAATACCTGTGGAGACGGAGAGGATGAATGTTTTGGTCTTCAAGTAACGTGTGTGGTAGATCAGGGAGGGGGTGTATGAGAATACCTTTGTCCTCCCATATGGGATGAGGTGGGCACTTGATTCGCATTCAGTGTTGTGGTACAAGGTCCTGTATAATCTTGTTAAATGTATACAGCAATGTCTTGTGCATGTGATGGGTACAGGTAGGGTGTTGGATGAGGAGATGAGGCTGTGTATTGTGGTTTATGATATGTTTATATTTAGAGCAGAGTTAGAAGAGTGAAAATGGGATTATAAGTGGAACAGGCGTGTTTGATGAGTTTGCATTCAGCAATGTGGCTGAATGTTTGTAGACCTGGGATGGGACGTGAGGTCGGAAGGTAGATTATGGGACTCTGCAAGCAGGTTTATGTGGAGAGGGAGCATGAGAAGAATAGTATGGTGGGCATTGGAAGAGTGGTTGGAGGAGAACATGTTTTGTGACCAGGACATTTTTTACAAATATTTTTAGTCAGGCTTTGGTGTTCTGTTTTAAATTACAGATTATAAGTGTTGTGGCTGAAATGGTTAATTGCAGACAGGAGAATACATATTAGTGGTTTCTGTAGAACAGTTGTCTCCTTACTGCACTTTTTTAGACTTCCACTCAGACTTGTTTTGCTTTTTTACTAATATTTTAGGGGGTTGGCGTGATCGTGAAAAGGCTCGTGAAGATAGCTGGGGCCCACCGCGGGAAGCAAAGCCTTCTGAAGATCGCGAAGCGGCTCTGGAGTTAGAGAAACGTCCGCTCAGGTGAGACTGAGCGACATGAGTCCTTAGAAGCAGTGTCTGTTCGTGTCCCTCTGTAGGGGTCTAAGTCATATTGATTGTCTTCCCAGGGAGGAATCTGCCTGGAGACGAGGAGGAGAAAGACTCGCACCAAGTGACCCGGACAGAGACGACAGTAATGAGAAAGAAGATCGGAAACGTCCCCTGAAGACAGACCGCGAAGAATGTACGTCACATGATGAGTTCCAGCTTTATATGACAGCTGATTGGTCGAAGCTTTAGTGCCCTTGCGGATGACCTCTATGGATATATAAAACCTAGTAGTCATATCTTAAGAGGAGGGAACTTTAAATGGTTTGTGACTGTAGTGACATTTTATTGCTGATTTACTGCCCCCTCCTGGCTGATATTATCTTATAATATAATATTTCCCCGTTAGTGGTTGCTGGACATGAACAACATCATATTTTAGTTCCCCTTCTAATAAAAGACAGTAAACAGCATGAACATGGTTCTAGAATGGAGTAAAGGAACATTATTAAACATTTTCTAGATTTCAGACTGTTTATTCTCCTGTCTTGCAGCGAACCCGTGGCGGAAAACCGAAGAGCTAGAGCGCAGCGCTCCGCGCCGAGCGCCGCCGCCAGCGGACAAGGAGAAGAGTTCTTGGCGTACAGACAAAAAAGAGGAAAAGGAAATGCCTCGTCGCGTCAGACTGGAGACAGATGAGGAAGGCTGGACAACTGTGCGCCGCTAGGTATACGCCTGGCTTCTATAGTCCCCTTCATTGTACCACTGGCTTAATAAAATGTGAAGTCACATCACCTGTTTGTAGCCACCTCAATACATGGCCTATGTCATTCATCTGCCATTACGTGAAGCATTCTGGTGGTAGGCTATATGTGAGGTGGATGGTTAACAGCCCCTAAACCACCCTCCTCCAGCCCCACAGCCTCACCCCCTCTACTCCTCCCTCCACCACAAACACACCCTGCATAAGAGGTGGACACCAGGCTCTCTTGTCCTTATTTATTTATACACAATTGGACCGCCAAATTAAAGTTTAAATTCCGTAGTGATGATATTGTAGATGGTAGCAGGTCACATCTAAAGAGAAAGACCCCTCTGTCCCTCTGATTACAGGGCGAAACATCATCATTTGCAGAACATTTTGTCTCTTGTGTGCGATGACTGCATGGAGCAGAAGAATATCCGGCTGGGTGTAGCCCTCGCACTATGAAATGGCCTCCTGAGAAACCTCCATAGCTTCTATCGTTTGAGGGTCCATAAATGCTTCTACATTTATCAACAAGATGGTCATCAATATGGCAGATTTCATCCGCTGTACCCAGTCCTTCAATAAACCCAATCCCTGATCTGAAGAAAATGTAGTTAGGTTTTAGCTTTTTCTTTTCCTGATTTCTGATAATTGCTTTGTTGCCTTGTTGGGTTGTATCCGGCTAATACGCACTTTGTTTGGTCAACACAGGATTTACTGCTGCTTATTCCATAACAATAAATGAAACCTCGGCAACATTCCGTGTCCGTCTTTCATTACACGCATGTTATCGTGCACTTCTTTAAATGATTTAATTGTGTACAAGTGAATAAACTGCTTCCAGCTCTGTGTGTGAGAACATGCTCTATGACATGCATAAATCACCATGTCGGCAATATACATAAGTAGGAGAATTCTGTGCACAGTATAGCTATATTTGGATAAGCTCACCAGCCAACGTCAAGGCATCTACTGTAGGGGAAACAAAAGTATATTCAGGGTGTTCGCTAAAACCTTCCCTGAGCCTCCTCTCAGGTGCTGCATGCTTTGAAAATAGAGGCTCAGGTAATGTTTTATTGTGACAACCCACCCTTGAATATACTTTGTCATGGCATTGGGGACACTGCGACAATGGGGCATAGTAGGCAGACTTAGAGTATGGGCACTTTAGATCTCAGTCTGAAGAGGATAGCTCCTTCCTTACTATGCCTCTGCTAGATGGAACTATCCTCAGTTTTTTTGTAAGTGCCCCTTCAGAGTAGAACGTTCTTTTACGGCTTTTGCCCTGGATTTTTCATCTTCAATTTTTTTCATTTACTACTTTGAAGGACTCAAGGACGTCTCCCATGAGTGGACAGCCTGCTGGCTCCCTCTACTCCTTGAGCCGAGGAGTAGCCTGCAGGCTTCCCTCACCTCCAACATGCTGCAGCTGTTTTCTATTCTCAGCCTGAAAGAAATTGGTGAAGGCTGCACAGTTTATGCTGTGCGAGCAGCTGGTGCTGACAGCTGCAGCTCTGGTGGAGCAACGGTGTCTGGTCAGTTCCCCCTTGGCTAAGAGCAGTTCTTCAAGTGAAGAGAACATCTCAGCCGTGGGGCAGCATCCATAACAGATCTCCGTTGAATCGGAGAGTACAACTGGCTGTGCTCACTCAGGAGAGGTCAGTGGGGACACAATCACACTGAGTAGGAAGAGGGGGAACTTCCTCAGCGGAGACGCCACTTACTAATGGTAATCCCTCACCTGCTGAGATGGTTTCTGCATGGAGACCACAGTATTGTGGTAGGGGGCCATCTCCTGCAGTTTCAGGGTCAATGATGAGCCTCCTCCTGGGATGCCTGGGTTTGAGGGGTTGTCACTTGGGGTTATCGACCTTGTGCATTTCCCTCATCGTTGGTTCTTCGCCACAGATCTGCCCTCCTGCAGCCTCAGGCACTGGCGCTCTGGGAGGCTATCCACAAACTTCTGGTTTCAGGAGTAATCCGGTTCCTCCTCTGGAAAAGGGGTTTGGGGTTTAACTCCAACCTTTTTCTAGTTCCAAAGCCAGACAGCTCATTCCGTCCGATCCTGAACTTTAAAACCCTTAACAAGCCAGTTCTGGGCAGGCACGGAACAAGGAGAGTTCCTTGCTTTTCTGGACAGAAAAGATGCTTACCTTCACGTCCCCATTTGGGAGCAGCATCAGTATCTACTTTGCTTTGCCGTCCGTGGTGGACATCAGTTCCAGGCTTTGCCATAGCTACTGCCCTACGGGTTTTCACAAAGGTTATGGCTTTCATGGCAGGTCTCCTGCATTCTCAAGGCGTCACTATTCATTATTTAGATGACTTGTTAAATGCTCTCACATACTGTCCTATAATACATTCAGCTGACTATGCAATTTCTGAAAGCACACAGCTGGTTCTTCAACCTGCCCAAATCTTCCTTGATTCGTGCACAAAGGATACGTTTTCTTGGCCTCAACTTCAACACAGTGTTTCAGCGGGTGTTCCTTCCGGAGGACAAGGTTTTCTCGGTTCTATCCAAGATTGGGTCCTTCCTGGCCAAGTGGGAACTGTCCCTTCTCTACTGCACTAAGCTGTTAGGGACCATGGTATCGGTGTTTGAAGTGGTAATCCCTTCACGCAATATCATTCTCGGCCACTCCAGAGGGAGCTTCAAAATTGATAACCTGAACGGCTTTGTCCACATGAAGGGTGGATTTTGACCGTGACCACCCGTCAGTCTCTCGTGGTGGTTGACCAGGTTGAATCTCAGAGGGTCAGTCGTTTCAGTTGTGGGGGGTGAGGTGAACCTTGTTTATTACAGATGCGGGGTGGAGCGCAGTCATCTTTGCACTCTGTTTCCAGTGTCTTTGGGCTCTCCAGGAAGCACTGCTGCCCATCAACATGCTGGAACTCTGCGATCTACAGGACGGCTTGTACAGGCTCTCGGGGGGGGGATTCTGGCTGACAAAGCCCTGAAAGTCCTGTCGGACAGCGTGACTGCAGTAGCCTACTTCAACCATTAGGGGGGATCCTGCAGCGCCATCGAAATAGCATAGATCGTGTCCTGGGGGGAACAACATGTTCCCGTGATATCAACCATTTTCATCCTGGAGGTGGAGGACTGTGAGGCCTATTTTACTTCAGCCGCAACAGGGTCCATCCAGAAGAATGGTACGTTCACGAGGGTTTTTTTTTCTTCTGGTTCATAATTGGGGTCAGACAGAGATGGATCTCATGGTGCCCCATCTGAACTTCAAGGTCCCCCTTTTGCTGCACAAAGCCTAGGAATCCTGCAGAGAGGTTCACAGAAGCCATGGCTGTTTTGTCTGGTGTAGTTGTGTCCGATTGGCAATCTCCCGCTGGTGCTAAAGAAAGTAAAAACAGTATCTGTCACCATTTTACTGGCTCCAGATTGGCTGCACAAGGTGCGGTGCTCCGACATCTTCAGGATGGCCGTAGGCCCATCCTTCCTGTTGTCTCTGTCCTGATCGTCTAGTAGAAGGCCCTCTTCATTGCAACTCTTTAGGTCGTCTGAATTTGACGGCATGATGACAGACCCAGATTCTTCAGGTCAGGCGTTTCTCCCACAAGGTTGTACAGACCATGATAAAGACTAGAAAACCATTGTTTTCAGCCAATTACTAACAGGTGTGGAAAGCGTATATTCTATGTTGAGTCAGTTTTCACAATTCCCGTTTTGATCTTTCTCGTTTGTTGAGATCCTCCTGTAGGAAGGATAACAAAGGTCCTCCGTCTTTCTTGAAGCTGCAGGTTTAATCGCTCTATTTTCTTCCAGCGTAAGTTGGTGATTATTAAGGATGTGCAGACTTTATAGTTCTACATGCTCAACCCCCCTTTTTGCACCCTGTCATTGGACCCTAATTTTGTGCTCTGGGCTTTTTCTAGAGGGCATTTTAAGCAATTTGGATCAGTGGATCTGTTATGTCACCTGGAAGGTAGTGTTCTTGCTCGCTATATCTTCTGCTTGTCTGGTATCAGACAACACACTGGTGTGACAGGGCAGTGCCTCTCACTAAACCCTCTTTTGTACTGAAAGTGCTCTCGCATTTACACTTAAACCACCACATTGTCGCTCCAATGTTTTCTCCTAGGTTTCCATCTTTTGATGCATCTTTGCAGCTTCTGGCTCTGATCTGGGCCCTCTGCTGCCAACCATACCACTTTCGTTCATAAGACTAATGACTTGTTCGTTCTGTACGATGCACACAAGCGTGGTTGGCCGGCCTCTAAGCAGTCTCTTCGTTAATCACTTTGAGTATTCGGTTGGCTTCGGTTCAGGTGCCTATGGGCTTGATAGCTCAGTCGGGAATTTGTTTACGGTGCGTCACAGGGCTTCAGCAAACAGTTGTCGGCCTGCGCCATGGTCGTGTGTCCATACCTTTTCCAAATTCTACAACTTACAGGGCTCTGCGTTTTGGGCACAAGGTTTTATGTACAGCTGTTTCGGAGCAATCCCTTCCTTAGGGGCAGCTTTGGAATGTCTGCATTGTTGCAGTGTCCACCAACGGCATGACAGAGAAAAGAGGATTTGTTTGTTTTTTTACTTACTGTAAAATCCATTTCTCTGGTTCCATTGGGGGACAATGTGCTCCTTCCCTTGCTCTGATTGGTTGTTTTCTGTTTAATGTTTTTATGGAGTTTCTTGTTTCATCTTGTTAGGTCCTCTCTTCTGGGCTTTAATTAAAAAAACAAAACAGAAACAGGATGGTTTCATCTAGGAGGGGCATAGCAGGGGCGGAGCAATGCTCAACACTTTCAGATTTAACGTGCCCTCGCTCCAAGTCCATCTACTATATGCCATTGCAGTGTTCCCCAATGGATTCGGAGAAATGGATTTTACAGAGAATAAAAAATAATCTTGTATATTCATGGTGTCACAAAAAGTTTGTAAAAATAAGGGCCTTTGTAACCCGTATATGTAACATGCCTTTAGTAGGTACATTTGCCGGGTTTTTTTATTTGAGCTGGAATTTAATGGTGGATAGCTGCAGATGGGGGGAGGTGCATAAGTCATTGGATCTTGAAATCATGATCCTGAAAAGTAAGTGCCCCATGATCGAGTGGTTATCAATATGGTGTGTGTGAGATTGATTTTCCTAGTTTGACTGGTGTTAACCTGGGGTTTCTGCTGGTTATATCTACTCCAGTCCCCTGATTTTGGTTAAGGTTTAGGTGTCCACTTTCTCGGTATAGCGGAATGATGAGTGTTTCTACATGTTGGGGGTAATTTTCAGGTAGCCTTTTCTCCTGTTTTACCTTGAGACCCCAAACTTTGCTCTAATGTTCCTACAGGGTGCTTCTTTTTGGTTTTGCTGTGTTTTCACGTCCGCTGTCGCAGCTAAATGCACCTGAGCCTTTACTGGATGTTTTGTAAGGTTAAGGTGGTTTTTCCAGAGTTCATCCGTCTGACATCTGGGATGTTCATGTAACAAAGGAGGAAACGGGTTTGTTTAACTGAGTGTCTCTAAATTCTTGTTTGTAATTACATGAACCATCCATTTCAAATATATAAATAGATGATGAAAATATAACTTATTGATTGTAAATCTAAAAAGGACCAGTGAAATATAAAATATCAAGCTAATAAAAAAATGTGTAAATAAAATTACTGGGTGCACTTAATGCTTTTTCCTGTATTAGAAATTTTAGGGATATAGTGGCAAGAGCTTATATTCTTTTCCCTTTTGGTTTTGAAACATAATTTTATTAGGGAATTTTCTAAAAAAAAATTACAGTATAAAGGAAAAATCATTTTGAACAGTCAACAATTAGGAAACTGATCAGAAGAATGAAGAGAAAAAGGAAGAGAAGAGAGTGTGTGAGGGGGGGGGGGGGGGGGGGGGAGAGATATATGGAGCCCGGTCTGGCACCTTCAGAAGGCAGTAAATACCCATCAACCAGTCAATTAATGAGGCGAACGGTGTCAATCTCTATTTTGATAGTCACAAAAAATTAAGACATTCAGTGTATAGAGGTTCCCATAGGTAACAACTAATATAGAAACAGTCCGTAATCAAAGTTCCATTCTTATAACAAATATAGGGTGATTATTTCCGTGACATGGATATTGTCCTTTCAAAGTGATAAACCCTTCCCGTCACCTTCCGTGGAAAATAGTACGAATGGATTCCTACCAGAGATCCTGATAATGTCAGCATATAGGATATCAAGCTCCTCTCAATCTAAAAGATGTTTCCACAGAGATTCTGATAATATGGATATATAGGGTATCAAACAGACTCCTCTCAATATCACGGCTCTCGGAATTATTTTATCCTTATTGTTTTCTTCTCCAACAACGATGTTAATAAGGTAAGGTAAGGTAGTGTCTCTCCTGTATTACCCCGTCCTGCTCCACGGGGTCCTCTTGTCTCTCCTGTATTACCCCATGGCTCCATCCTGCTCTACGAGGTCCTAGTGTCTCTCCTGTATTACCCCGTCCTGCTCCACGCGGTCCTAGTGTCTCTCCTGTATTACCCCATGGCTCCATCCTGCTCTACGAGGTCCTAGTGTCTCTCCTGTATTACCCCGTCCAGCTCCAGGGGGTCCTAGTGTCTCTCCTGTATTACTCCATCCTGCTCCACGGGGTCCTAGTGTCTCTCCTGTATTACCCCATCACTCCGTCCTGCTCCACGAGGTCCTAGTGTCTCTCCTGTATTACCCCATCACTCCATCCTGCTCCACGGGGTCCTAGTGTCTCTCCTGTATTACCCCATCACTCCATCCTGCTCCACGGGGTCCTAGTGTCTCTACTGTATTACCCCATCACTCCGTCCTGCTCCACGAGGTCCTAGTGTCTCTCCTGTATTACCCCATCACTCCGTCCTGCTCCACGGGGTCCTCTTGTCTCTCCTGTATTACCCCATGGCTCCATCCTGCTCTACGAGGTCCTAGTGTCTCTCCTGTATTACCCCGTCCTGCTCCAGGGGGTCCTAGTGTCTCTCCTGTATTACCCCATCACTCCATCCTGCTCCACGGGGTCCTAGTGTCTCTCCTGTATTACCCCATCACTCCGTCCTGCTCCACGAGGTCCTAGTGTCTCTCCTGTATTACCCATCACTCCGTCCTGCTCCACGGGGTCCTCTTGTCTCTCCTGTATTACCCCATGGCTCCATCCTGCTCTACGAGGTCCTAGTGTCTCTCCTGTATTACCCCATGGCTCCATCCTGCTCTACGAGGTCCTAGTGTCTCTCCTGTATTACCCCGTCCTGCTCCACGCGGTCCTAGTGTCTCTCCTGTATTACCCCATGGCTCCATCCTGCTCTACGAGGTCCTAGTGTCTCTCCTGTATTACCCCGTCCTGCTCCAGGGGTTCCTAGTGTCTCTCCTGTATTACCCCATCACTCCATCCTGCTCCACGGGGTCCTAGTGTCTCTCCTGTATTACCCCATCACTCCATCCTGCTCCACGGGGTCCTAGTGTCTCTCCTGTATTACCCCATCACTCCGTCCTGCTCCACGAGGTCCTAGTGTCTCTCCTGTATTACCCCGTCACTCCGTCCTGCTCCATGGGGTCCTAGTGTCTCTCCTGTATTACCCCATCACTCCATCCTGCTCCACGGGGTCCTAGTGTCTCTCCTGTATTACCCCATCACTCCATCCTGCTCCACAAGGTCCTAGTGTCTCTCCTGTATTACCCCATCACTCCGTCCTGCTCCACGGGGTCCTCTTGTCTCTCCTGTATTACCCCATGGCTCCATCCTGCTCTACGTGGTCCTAGTGTCTCTCCTGTATTACCCCATGGCTCCATCTTGCTCTACGAGGTCCTAGTGTCTCTCCTGTATTACCCCGTCCTGCTCCACGCGGTCCTAGTGTCTCTCCTGTATTACCCCATGGCTCCATCCTGCTCTACGAGGTCCTAGTGTCTCTCCTGTATTACCCCGTCCTGCTCCAGAAGGTCCTAGATATATGGAGCCCGGTCTGGCACCTTCAGAAGGCAGTAAATACCCATCAACCAGTCAATTAATGAGGCGAATGGTGTCAATCTCTATTTTGATAGTCACAAAAAATTAAGACATTCAGTGTATAGAGGTTCCCATAGGTAACAACTAATATAGAAACAGTCCGTAATCAAAGTTCCATTCTTATAACAAATATAGGGTGATTATTTCCGTGACATGGATATTGTCCTTTCAAAGTGATAAACCCTTCCCGTCACCTTCCGTGGAAAATAGTACGAATGGATTCCTACCAGAGATCCTGATAATGTCAGCATATAGGATATCAAGCTCCTCTCAATCTAAAAGATGTTTCCAGAGATTCTGATAATATGGATATATAGGGTATCAAACAGACTCCTCTCAATATCACGGCTCTCGGAATTATTTTATCCTTATTGTTTTCTTCTCCAACAACGATGTTAATAAGGTAAGGTAAGGTAAGGTAGTGTCTCTCCTGTATTACCCCGTCCTGCTCCACGGGGTCCTCTTGTCTCTCCTGTATTACCCCATGGCTCCATCCTGCTCTACGAGGTCCTAGTGTCTCTCCTGTATTACCCCGTCCTGCTCCACGCGGTCCTAGTGTCTCTCCTGTATTACCCCATGGCTCCATCCTGCTCTACGAGGTCCTAGTGTCTCTCCTGTATTACCCCGTCCAGCTCCAGGGGGTCCTAGTGTCTCTCCTGTATTACCCCATCACTCCATCCTGCTCCACGGGGTCCTAGTGTCTCTCCTGTATTACCCCATCACTCCGTCCTGCTCCACGAGGTCCTAGTGTCTCTCCTGTATTACCCCATCACTCCATCCTGCTCCACGGGGTCCTAGTGTCTCTCCTGTATTACCCCATCACTCCATCCTGCTCCACGGGGTCCTAGTGTCTCTCCTGTATTACCCCATCACTCCGTCCTGCTCCACGAGGTCCTAGTGTCTCTCCTGTATTACCCCATCACTCCGTCCTGCTCCACGGGGTCCTCTTGTCTCTCCTGTATTACCCCATGGCTCCATCCTGCTCTACGAGGTCCTAGTGTCTCTCCTGTATTACCCCGTCCTGCTCCAGGGGGTCCTAGTGTCTCTCCTGTATTACCTCATCACTCCATCCTGCTCCACGGGGTCCTAGTGTCTCTCCTGTATTACCCCATCACTCCGTCCTGCTCCACGAGGTCCTAGTGTCTCTCCTGTATTACCCATCACTCCGTCCTGCTCCACGGGGTCCTCTTGTCTCTCCTGTATTACCCCATGGCTCCATCCTGCTCTACGAGGTCCTAGTGTCTCTCCTGTATTACCCCATGGCTCCATCCTGCTCTACGAGGTCCTAGTGTCTCTCCTGTATTACCCCGTCCTGCTCCACGCGGTCCTAGTGTCTCTCCTGTATTACCCCATGGCTCCATCCTGCTCTACGAGGTCCTAGTGTCTCTCCTGTATTACCCCGTCCTGCTCCAGGGGTTCCTAGTGTCTCTCCTGTATTACCCCATCACTCCATCCTGCTCCACGGGGTCCTAGTGTCTCTCCTGTATTACCCCATCACTCCATCCTGCTCCACGGGGTCCTAGTGTCTCTCCTGTATTACCCCATCACTCCGTCCTGCTCCACGAGGTCCTAGTGTCTCTCCTGTATTACCCCGTCACTCCGTCCTGCTCCATGGGGTCCTAGTGTCTCTCCTGTATTACCCCATCACTCCATCCTGCTCCACGGGGTCCTAGTGTCTCTCCTGTATTACCCCATCACTCCATCCTGCTCCACAAGGTCCTAGTGTCTCTCCTGTATTACCCCATCACTCCGTCCTGCTCCACGGGGTCCTCTTGTCTCTCCTGTATTACCCCATGGCTCCATCCTGCTCTACGTGGTCCTAGTGTCTCTCCTGTATTACCCCATGGCTCCATCTTGCTCTACGAGGTCCTAGTGTCTCTCCTGTATTACCCCGTCCTGCTCCACGCGGTCCTAGTGTCTCTCCTGTATTACCCCATGGCTCCATCCTGCTCTACGAGGTCCTAGTGTCTCTCCTGTATTACCCCGTCCTGCTCCAGAAGGTCCTAGATATATGGAGCCCGGTCTGGCACCTTCAGAAGGCAGTAAATACCCATCAACCAGTCAATTAATGAGGCGAACGGTGTCAATCTCTATTTTGATAGTCACAAAAAATTAAGACATTCAGTGTATAGAGGTTCCCATAGGTAACAACTAATATAGAAACAGTCCGTAATCAAAGTTCCATTCTTATAACAAATATAGGGTGATTATTTCCGTGACATAGATATTGTCCTTTCAAAGTGATAAACCCTTCCCGTCACCTTCCGTGGAAAATAGTACGAATGGATTCCTACCAGAGATCCTGATAATGTCAGCATATAGGATATCAAGCTCCTCTCAATCTAAAAGATGTTTCCACAGAGATTCTGATAATATGGATATATAGGGTATCAAACAGACTCCTCTCAATATCACGGCTCTCGGAATTATTTTATCCTTATTGTTTTCTTCTCCAACAACGATGTTAATAAGGTAAGGTAAGGTAAGGTAGTGTCTCTCCTGTATTACCCCGTCCTGCTCCACGGGGTCCTCTTGTCTCTCCTGTATTACCCCATGGCTCCATCCTGCTCTACGAGGTCCTAGTGTCTCTCCTGTATTACCCCATGGCTCCATCCTGCTCTACGAGGTCCTAGTGTCTCTCCTGTATTACCCCGTCCTGCTCCACGCGGTCCTAGTGTCTCTCCTGTATTACCCCATGGCTCCATCCTGCTCTACGAGGTCCTAGTGTCTCTCCTGTATTACCCCGTCCAGCTCCAGGGGGTCCTAGTGTCTCTCCTGTATTACCCCATCACTCCATCCTGCTCCACGGGGTCCTAGTGTCTCTCCTGTATTACCCCATCACTCCGTCCTGCTCCACGAGGTCCTAGTGTCTCTCCTGTATTACCCCATCACTCCATCCTGCTCCACGGGGTCCTAGTGTCTCTCCTGTATTACCCCATCACTCCATCCTGCTCCACGGGGTCCTAGTGTCTCTCCTGTATTACCCCATCACTCCGTCCTGCTCCACGAGGTCCTAGTGTCTCTCCTGTATTACCCCATCACTCCGTCCTGCTCCACGAGGTCCTAGTGTCTCTCCTGTATTACCCCATCACTCCATCCTGCTCCACGGGGTCCTAGTGTCTCTCCTGTATTACCCCATCACTCCATCCTGCTCCACGGGGTCCTAGTGTCTCTCCTGTATTACCCCATCACTCCGTCCTGCTCCACGAGGTCCTAGTGTCTCTCCTGTATTACCCCATCACTCCGTCCTGCTCCACAGGGTCCTAGTGTCTCTCCTGTATTACCCCATCACTCCATCCTGCTCCACGAGGTCCTAGTGTCTCTCCTGTATTACCCCATCACTCCGTCCTGCTCCACGGGGTCCTCTTGTCTCTCCTGTATTACCCCATGGCTCCATCCTGCTCTACGAGGTCCTAGTGTCTCTCCTGTATTACCCCATGGCTCCATCTTGCTCTACGAGGTCCTAGTGTCTCTCCTGTATTACCCCGTCCTGCTCCACGCGGTCCGAGTGTCTCTCCTGTATTACCCCATGGCTCCATCCTGCTCTACGAGGTCCTAGTGTCTCTCCTGTATTACCCCGTCCTGCTCCAGAAGGTCCTAGATATATGGAGCCCGGTCTGGCACCTTCAGAAGGCAGTAAATACCCATCAACCAGTCAATTAATGAGGCGAACGGTGTCAATCTCTATTTTGATAGTCACAAAAAATTAAGACATTCAGTGTATAGAGGTTCCCATAGGTAACAACTAATATAGAAACAGTCCGTAATCAAAGTTCCATTCTTATAACAAATATAGGGTGATTATTTCCGTGACATAGATATTGTCCTTTCAAAGTGATAAACCCTTCCCGTCACCTTCCGTGGAAAATAGTACGAATGGATTCCTACCAGAGATCCTGATAATGTCAGCATATAGGATATCAAGCTCCTCTCAATCTAAAAGATGTTTCCACAGAGATTCTGATAATATGGATATATAGGGTATCAAACAGACTCCTCTCAATATCACGGCTCTCGGAATTATTTTATCCTTATTGTTTTCTTCTCCAACAACGATGTTAATAAGGTAAGGTAAGGTAAGGTAGTGTCTCTCCTGTATTACCCCGTCCTGCTCCACGGGGTCCTCTTGTCTCTCCTGTATTACCCCATGGCTCCATCCTGCTCTACGAGGTCCTAGTGTCTCTCCTGTATTACCCCATGGCTCCATCCTGCTCTACGAGGTCCTAGTGTCTCTCCTGTATTACCCCGTCCTGCTCCACGCGGTCCTAGTGTCTCTCCTGTATTACCCCATGGCTCCATCCTGCTCTACGAGGTCCTAGTGTCTCTCCTGTATTACCCCGTCCAGCTCCAGGGGGTCCTAGTGTCTCTCCTGTATTACCCCATCACTCCATCCTGCTCCACGGGGTCCTAGTGTCTCTCCTGTATTACCCCATCACTCCGTCCTGCTCCACGAGGTCCTAGTGTCTCTCCTGTATTACCCCATCACTCCATCCTGCTCCACGGGGTCCTAGTGTCTCTCCTGTATTACCCCATCACTCCATCCTGCTCCACGGGGTCCTAGTGTCTCTCCTGTATTACCCCATCACTCCGTCCTGCTCCACGAGGTCCTAGTGTCTCTCCTGTATTACCCCATCACTCCGTCCTGCTCCACGAGGTCCTAGTGTCTCTCCTGTATTACCCCATCACTCCATCCTGCTCCACGGGGTCCTAGTGTCTCTCCTGTATTACCCCATCACTCCATCCTGCTCCACGGGGTCCTAGTGTCTCTCCTGTATTACCCCATCACTCCGTCCTGCTCCACGAGGTCCTAGTGTCTCTCCTGTATTACCCCATCACTCCGTCCTGCTCCACAGGGTCCTAGTGTCTCTCCTGTATTACCCCATCACTCCATCCTGCTCCACGAGGTCCTAGTGTCTCTCCTGTATTACCCCATCACTCCGTCCTGCTCCACGGGGTCCTCTTGTCTCTCCTGTATTACCCCATGGCTCCATCCTGCTCTATGTGGTCCTAGTGTCTCTCCTGTATTACCCCATGGCTCCATCTTGCTCTACGAGGTCCTAGTGTCTCTCCTGTATTACCCCGTCCTGCTCCACGCGGTCCGAGTGTCTCTCCTGTATTACCCCATGGCTCCATCCTGCTCTACGAGGTCCTAGTGTCTCTCCTGTATTACCCCGTCCTGCTCCATGGGGTCCTAGTGTCTCTCCTGTATTACCCCATCACTCCATCCTGCTCCACGGGGTCCTAGTGTCTCTCCTGTATTACCCCGTCACGCTCCACGGGGTCCTAGTGTCTCTCCTGTATTACCCCGCATCTCCGTCCTGCTTCAAAGGGTCCTAGTGTCTCTCCTGTATTACCCCGTCACTCCGTCCTGCTCCACATGGTCCTAGTGTCTCTCCTGTATTACCCCGTCCTGCTCCACGCGGTCCTAGTGTCTCTCCTGTATTACCCCATGGCTCCATCCTGCTCTACGAGGTCCTAGTGTCTCTCCTGTATTACCCCGTCCTGCTCCAGGGGTTCCTAGTGTCTCTCCTGTATTACCCCATCACTCCATCCTGCTCCACGGGGTCCTAGTGTCTCTCCTGTATTACCCCATCACTCCGTCCTGCTCCACGGGGTCCTCTTGTCTCTCCTGTATTACCCCATGGCTCCACCCTGCTCTATGTGGTCCTAGTGTCTCTCCTGTATTACCCCATGGCTCCATCTTGCTCTACGAGGTCCTAGTGTCTCTCCTGTATTACCCCGTCCTGCTCCACGCGGTCCGAGTGTCTCTCCTGTATTACCCCATGGCTCCATCCTGCTCTACGAGGTCCTAGTGTCTCTCCTGTATTACCCCGTCCTGCTCCATGGGGTCCTAGTGTCTCTCCTGTATTACCCCATCACTCCATCCTGCTCCACGGGGTCCTAGTGTCTCTCCTGTATTACCCCGTCACGCTCCACGGGGTCCTAGTGTCTCTCCTGTATTACCCCGCATCTCCGTCCTGCTTCAAAGGGTCCTAGTGTCTCTCCTGTATTACCCCGTCACTCCGTCCTGCTCCACATGGTCCTAGTGTCTCTCCTGTATTACCCCGTCACTCCGTCCTGCTCCACAAGGTCCTAGTGTCTCTCCTGTATTACCCCGTCACTCTGTCCTGCTCCACGGGGTCCTAGTGTCTCTCCTGTATTACTCCGCCTGTCCATCCTGCTCCACGGGGTCCTAGTGTTTCTCCTATATTATCCCGCGACTCCGTCCTGCTCTACGGGGTCTTAGTGTCTCTCCTGTATTACCCCGTGGCTCCATCCTGCTCTACGGGGTCCTAGTATCTCTCCTGTATTACCCCGCGACTCCGTCCTGCTCCACGGGGTGCTTGCATCTCTCCTGTATTACCCCGTCCTGCTCCACGGGGACCTAGTATCTCTCCTGTATTACCCCGTCACTCCATTCTGCTCCACGGGGTCCTAGTGTCTCTCCTGTATTTCCCCGTCACTCCGTTCTGCTCCACGAGGTCCTAGTGTCTCTCCTGTTATACCCCGTCACTCCATCCTGCTCCACGAGGTCCTAGTGTCTCTCTTGTATTACCCTGCAACTCCGTCCTGCTTCTCAGGGTCCTCTTGTCTTTCCTGTATTACCCCTTCACTCTATTCTGCTCCACGGGGTCCTAGAGGCTCTCCTGTATTACCCCGCCACTCCGTCCTGCTTCTCAGGGTCCTCTTGTCTCTCCTGTATTACCCTGTCACTCGGTTCTGCTCCACGAGGTCCTAGTGTCTCTCCTGTATTACCCTGCAACTCCGTCCTGCTCCACAGGGTCCTAGTGTCTCTCCTGTATTACTCCGCCTCTCCATCCTGCTCCACGAGGTCCTAGTGTTTCTCCTGTATTACCCCGTCACTCCATCCTGCTCCACGGGGTCCTAGTGTCTCTCCTGTATTACCCTGCAACTCCATTCTGCTCTACGGGGTCCTAGTTTCTCTCCTGTATTACCCTGCAACTCCGTCCTGCTCCACAGGGTCCTAGTGTCTCTCCTGTATTACTCCGCCTCTCCATCCTGCTCCACGAGGTCCTAGTGTTTCTCCTGTATTACCCTGTCACTCCGTCCTTCTCCACGGGTTCCTAGTGTCTCTCCTGTATTACCCTGCAACTCCATTCTGCTCTACGGGGTCCTAGTTTCTCTCCTGTATTACCCTGCAACTCTGTCCTGCTCCACGGGGTCCTAGTGTCTCTCCTGTATTACCCTGCAACTCTGTCCTGCTCCACGGGGTCCTAGTGTCTCTCCTGTATTACCCTGCAACTCCATTCTGCTCCACGGGGTCCTAGTGTCTCTCCTGTATTACCCCGCCACTCCGCACTGCTCCACGGGGTCCTCGCGTCTCTCTTGTATTATGCCGCCACTCCGTCCTGCTCCACAGGGTCCTAGTATCCTTTCCGGGTATTACACCAGCATGCCCATACTGTTAAGCCTAAGCTTGCTGGGACCTGTATTGCTTCAACAGAAATGGTGTCTATATTATAAAAAATATATTTTATTACCCCGCACCCACTGCCCAAGGGTACGCTTTTATTGTTTCTCTTTTTTAATGATTAACCCTTTGTGTGCCAGCGGCTGTATTGCCGCCGGCTGCAAGTTTTTGATGTGCTTTGGGAGGGGTGGGGGTGGGTTTAAGCATTATTAGTGTTTTTATTTGTTTTTTTATAACTGTTTGGTGCTACGGGACCCACTGGCATTGCTCACTTAAGTCAGCAGTGTGACCATTGACATTACTACTGTAAACAGTCACAATGTCTACATTTAAAATTCTTATGACTATATAGGAACTTGTAGAGTTTTGTAGAAGAGAGAAATAGTCCTCTTAAGTTGATTATTCCAGTCTGCTGCTGATAAGAAATTGTCTTGCTTGTGTAATGCTGACCCTGGAGGGAGAGATGCATTCTAGTTCACAGCCTGGGAGTAAGAGAATGTCTGCATTATAATCAACATTATTCCCTCTTTTTCCCATTATGTGATCAGATATGATGCTGCGCCTCATTGGCATTTCCATATCTCCCAGCAAAGGGAGGAACAGAGAAGTGGTCATTGCTTCAAGCTCACTTAATTCTCACCTTATATCAGACAAACCATATGTACATCATGCTCATGGCAAGAGGGCTTACAAAGGCTTGCTACAGACAAATCCTAATTGACTTGCCCTTTAGTTGCACTGCCATCTGTTGTTTGTAGCTGGTATTGCAGTGCGACACTCCCAGGCTGGGGCCTTATGGCAGTTATTTATTTATTGACGCGTTCCCGCGTTTTGTTTGTTATTTGTTGTGTCCAGTAAATTTTTGAAGGGCGACCCTCTCCTCAAGTTATCTGAGGCTCCCTACTTCCGGGGGGCTGTTGTCCTAACTTCCTGACACCCTGATATCCGTGCGCTATCCTGACTCTCTGATACCTGTGTGCTATCCTGACACTTGATACCCTAATACCTGTGTGCTATCCTGACACCCTGATACCCGTGTGCTATCCTGACACCCTAATACCTGTGTGCTATCCTGACACCCGTGTGCTATCCTGACTCTCTGATACCTGTGTGCTATCCTGACACCCTGATACCCGTGTGCTATCCTGACTCTCTGATACCTGTGTGCTATCCTGACACCCTGATACCCGTGTGCTATCCTGACTCTCTGATACCTGTGTGCTATCCTGACACTTGATACCCTAATACCTGTGCGCTATCCTGACACCCTGATACCCGTGTGCTATCCTGACACCCGTGTGCTATCCTGACTCTCTGATACCCATGTGCTATCCTGACACCCTGAAACCCTAATACCTGTGTGCAATCCTGACACCCTAATAACCGTGTGCTATCCTGAATTCCTGATACCCTAATACCTGTGTGCTATCCTGACACCCTAATACCCATGTGCTATCCTGACACCCTAATAATCGTGTGCTATCCTGACTTCCTAATACCTGTGTGCTATCCTGACTTCCTGATACCCTAATACCCGTGTGCTATCTTGAAACCCTAATACACATGTGCTATCCTGACACCCTAATACACATGTGCTATCCTGACATCCTAATACACGTGCTATCCTGACACCCTAATACCCGTGTGCTATCCTGACACCTTGATACCGATACCCATGTGCTATTCTGACACCCTAATACCAGTGTGCTATCCTGACACCCTAATACCTGTGTGCTATCCTGACACCCTAATACCCATGTGCTATTCTGACACCCTAATACCCATATGCTATTCTGACACCCTAATACCTGTGTGCTATCCTGACACCTTGATACCCGTGTGCTATCCTGACACCCTAATACCCGTGTGCTATCCTGACACCCTAATACCTGTGTGCTATCCTGACACCCTAATACCCATATGCTATCCTGACACCTTGATACCTGTGTGCTATCCTGACTTCCTGATACCCGTGTGATATCCTGATACCCTGATACCTGTGTGCTATCCTGACTTCCTGACATCCTAATACCTGTGTGAGATCCTGACACTCTAATACCTGTGTGCTATCCTGATACCCGTGTGCTATCCTGACACCCTAATACCCGTGTGCTATCCTGACACCTTGATACCGATACCCATGTGCTATTCTGACACCCTAATACCAGTGTGCTATCCTGACACCCTAATACCCATGTGCTATTCTGACACCCTAATACCTGTGTGCTATCCTGACACCCTAATACCCGTGTGCTATCCTGACACCTTGATACCCGTGTGCTATCCTGACACCTTGATACCTGTGTGCTATCCTGACTTCCTGATACCTGTGTGCTATCCTGACACCTTGATACCCGTGTGCTATCCTGACACCCTAATACCCGTGTGCTATCCTGACACCCTAATACCCATGTGCTATCCTGACACCTTGATACCCGTGTGCTATTCTGACTTCCTGATACCCTAATACCTGTGTGCTATCCTGATACCCGTGTGCTATTCTGACACCCTAATACCCGTGTGCTATTCTGACACCCTAATACCTGTTTGCTATTCTCACTTCCTGACACCCTAATACCTGTGTGCTATCCTGATACCCGTGTGCTATTCTGACACCCTAATACCCGTGTGCTATTCTGACACCCTAATACCTGTTTGCTATTCTCACTTCCTGACACCCTAATACCTGTGTGATATCCTTATACCCTAATACCCATGTGCTATTCTGACTTCCATGAGCTACCCCAAGTTACTGACTCTTGTGATTTTACTCCTGCCATCCCTGACAGATCAGAGGAATAATAGTATTGAGGTGACAGTGACCAGTGTCAGAGTAATAATGATATTGAGGTGACCAGAAAAAAAATATTGCTGGATACTGGTATCAGAGTAATAATAGTATTGGGGTGATAAGAACAATAATACTGCAGCACCAGTTTCGGGGTAACACCTACCAGTATTGGGGGATATTGGCCCAGTAGGCGGGACCAGCGGTGGGCACGTGACGCGGACTACAGCTCCCGGCATGCAGCGCGTCGGGACCAGCGGCGGGCACGTGACGCGGACTACAGCTCCCGGCATGCAGCGGGGCTGGACCGGAAGTTCCGCCTGTCAGCTGGAGCCGGGCTGGGGATGGTTGGAGTCCGGGGAGAGCGGTGAGGGAGCCGGGGAGATGGAGGAGGAGATCATGGAGGAGGACCCCAACCACAACCACTGGGAGCTGCGCCCCGAGACCCCCCCGGACCCCCAAATCTGCCGGAGACCCCGAGACTGCGGAAATAAGAGTCTCCTGGGGATCAGCTCCAGCACCTCCAAATTCTGTGAGTGCTCCGGGGGCCCAGGGGGGGAGGGGGGACATCTCTCACACCCAGGGTATCTCCCTTTATTCTCAGTGTATACATGTATGTGGCCCTGGTGTCCTCCCTGTGGCTGCAGCTGGGGGAGGGAGTGACATCTGCTGCTGGTTACTCTCAGACCCAGGAGTACCTCCCTTTATTCCCAGTCCATGTAATTCCATGGTCTTCCCTCCGCTGCATTTTCTGACACCCCCTCACCTATCCCAGGGAGGACCCTTTACTCTGCCCCAGTCCCCAATGATGATCCACTTTTCTCTTCCAGTGATGAACGTGATCACAGTCGACGATTACAAGAGCACATACTGGCCCAAGCTGGAGAGCGCCATCGATCAACTGCTAACGCAGAGTCCTGGAGACTATATACCCATCTCGTATGAGCAGATATACAGGTGATACATTGACCCGCACCTGCCCCCCCTCCAGGGGCTGCATGTGGCATACACTGCCCCCCCCCCCCCAGGGGCTGCATGCGGGATACACTGCCCCCCCTCCAGGGGCTGCATGCGGGATACACTGCCCCCCCTCCAGGGGCTGCATGCGGGATACACTGCCCCCCCTCCAGGGGCTGCATGCGGGATACACTGCCCCCCCTCCAGGGGCTGCATGCGGGATACACTGTTCCCCCCCCCCTCCCAGGGGCTGCATGCGGGATACACTGCCCCCCCTCCCCCTGGGGCTGCATGCGGGATACACTGCCCCCCCCTCCCAGGGGCTGCATGTGGGATACACTGCCCCCCCCTCCCAGGGGCTGCATGCGGGATACACTGCCCCCCCCTCCCAGGGGCTGCATGCAGGATACACTGCCCCCCCTCCCAGGGGCTGCATGCGGGATACACTGTTCCCCCCCCTCCCCAGGGGTGGGATACACATTGTCCGTGTGGTTTATATACAGACATGTAAAAGGAAATGTGTGAAAAGGAAATCTTGTTATAGTTTTTAATATATAAATGATGATAATTTAGTCTTGTTTCATTTCAGCTGTGTGTATAAATGTGTGTGCCAGCAACACTCAGAGCAGATGTACAGCGATCTCATGTGCAAGATAACCCGTCATCTACAGAAAGTCTCTCTGGAGCTCCAGGTGAATATATCGCATACTCCTCTCACCTGTCCCCAAAGCATTTTTCCTAGTGACTGGATAGGCTGCAGTCTCAGTGATGTCACTGGCTATTAATGATTGGATAGGCTGCACTCTCAGTGATGTCACTGGCTCCTAGTGATTGGATAGGCTGCACCCTCAGTGATGTCACTGGCTCCTAGTGACTGGATAGGCTGCACTCTCAGTGATGTCACTGGCTCCTAGTGACTGGATAGGCTGCACTCTCAGTGATGTCACTGGCTCCTAGTGACTGGATAGGCTGCACTCTCAGTGATGTCACTGGCTCCTAGTGACTGGATAGGCTGCATTCTCAGTGATGTCACTGGCTCCTAGTGACTGGATAGGCTGCAGTCTCAGTGATGTCACTGGCTCCTAGTGACTGGATAGGCTGCAGTCTCTGTGATGTCACTGGCTCCTAATGATTGGATAGGCTACATTTTAGAGGGTGTATCTGTGTGTATATATTATGCTTCGCTGGTCACCCCACATGAGTCCAGTGTACAATATAGACATTAATTACATACACTGTGATCCTGTTTCAGAAACTTTACACCTTCCTGTTCGTTCCAGGCAAGTTCTCCTGAGCAGTATATTGAGAAGTTTAACGTCGCCCTGGGTCAGTATATGGGGGCACTGCACAGCATTGTCCCACTCTTTATCTATATGGTGAGTATTCTAATACACTGATGTACAGATTATAACGTTGTCTAACTGTATCCCCATTTAATGGTGACCCCTTGTTCTGTTATACAAAGGAGCTGCATCCCTCTCACTCACTATCATCCCTACTCGCTGCTGTTTCTGTAAGTGAGACGGTCACATGTGCATGTAACATGACATGCGTCCTGGTGAGTCTGTTCAGTAATATGATTCTACAGTCTCTGCTGACTGGGAGCAGCCATGACGATGACACTGAGTGGGCGGGGCTGTGTTCTATGTACAACAGTAAAATAAAGTCTACAATCTCCTACATTGCAACAGTGCTAGTTGGAGATTAAGCTTTTAGAAAAATATGGTAGTGTGTCATGAGCAACATCTGGATGAGCAGAACAATATATTTGGCTCCATTATAAATGGTTGTGGCCATCTTGGAGAGTTGGCATTTCAGGGTCTTTCCTGATTGACATGTCTCCACAATTTAGCCCCATTCACCCAGTTCTTCCTGTATTTCCGGGTGTGAAATCAGACATCCAGCGGCTGTATGTCTGGGTGTTATACGCGGTCCTGTGTGAGATCAGACATCCAGCGACTGTATGTCTGGGTGTTATACGCGGTCCTGTGTGAGATCAGACATCCAGCGGCTGTATGTCCGGGTGTTATACGCGGTCCTGTGTGAGATCAGACATCCAGCGGCTGTATGTCCGGGTGTTATACGCGGTCCTGTGTGAGATCAGACATCCAGCGGCTGTATGTCTGGGTGTTATACGCGGTCCTGTGTAAGATCAGACATCCAGCGGCTGTATGTCCGGGTGTTATACGCGGTCCTGTGTAAGATCAGACATCCAGCGGCTGTATGTCCAGGTGTTATACGGGGTCCTGTGTGAGATCAGACATCCAGCGGCTGTATGTCCGGGTGTTATACGCGGCCCTGTGTAAGATCAGACATCCAGCGGCTGTATGTCCGGGTGTTATACGCGGCCCTGTGTAAGATCAGACATCCAGCGGCTGTATGTCTGGGTGTTATACGCGGCCCTGTGTAAGATCAGACATCCAGCGGCTGTATGTCTGGGTGTTATACGCGGTCCTGTGTGAGATCAGACATCCAGCGGCTGTATGTCCGGGTGTTATACGCGGTCCTGTGTAAGATCAGACATCCAGCGGCTGTATGTCCGGGTGTTATACGCGGTCCTGTGTGAGATGAGACATCCAGCGGCTGTATGTCTGGGTGTTATACGCGGTCCTGTGTAAGATCAGACAATCCAGCGGCTGTATGTCCGGGTGTTATACGCGGTCCTGTGTGAGATCAGACATCCAGCGGCTGTATGTCCGGGTGTTATACGCGGTCCTGTGTGAGATCAGACATCCAGCGGCTGTATGTCCGGGTGTTATACGCGGTCCTGTGTAAGATCAGACATCCAGCGGCTGTATGTCTGGGTGTTATACGCGGTCCTGTGTGAGATCAGACATCCAGCGGCTGTATGTCTGGGTGTTATACGCGGCCCTGTGTAAGATCAGACATCCAGCGGCTGTATGTCTGGGTGTTATACGCGGTCCTGTGTGAGATCAGACATCCAGCGGCTGTATGTCCGGGTGTTATACGCGGTCCTGTGTGAGATGAGACATCCAGCGGCTGTATGTCTGGGTGTTATACGCGGTCCTGTGTGAGATCAGACAATCCAGCGGCTGTATGTCCGGGTGTTATACGCGGTCCTGTGTGAGATCAGACATCCAGCGGCTGTATGTCCGGGTGTTATACGCGGTCCTGTGTGAGATCAGACATCCAGCGGCTGTATGTCCGGGTGTTATACGCGGTCCTGTGTAAGATCAGACATCCAGCGGCTGTATGTCTGGGTGTTATACGCGGTCCTGTGTGAGATCAGACATCCAGCGGCTGTATGTCTGGGTGTTATACGCGGTCCTGTGTAAGATCAGACATCCAGCGGCTGTATGTCTGGGTGTTATACGCGGTCCTGTGTAAGATCAGACATCCAGCGGCTGTATGTCCGGGTGTTATACGCGGTCCTGTGTGAGATCAGACATCCAGCGGCTGTATGTCTGGGTGTTATACGCGGCCCTGTGTAAGATCAGACATCCAGCGGCTGTATGTCTGGGTGTTATACGCGGCCCTGTGTAAGATCAGACATCCAGCGGCTGTATGTCTGGGTGTTATACGCGGTCCTGTGTGAGATCAGACATCCAGCGGCTGTATATTCTCCTGGTGACCTCCTGTTTTGTTTACTTTCCAGAACAAGTTTTATATAGAGACCAAACTGAACAGGGACCTGAAAGATGACCTCATTCTGCTCTTCACCGAGCATGTGGCAGAGAAACACATCTACAGCCTGATGCGTGAGTAGATTGTGAGCTCTGTGGTACAGTTATAGATTGGGGGACATCTATGGACTCTGTGTGGCGGATTGTAGCAGCCAATTTGTCTAGCACAGTTGCTGTGGCTCATCTTTCCCAAAGTGTTTTCTTTATAATTCCATTTTGTGTATAGACCATAAAGGTTGATATTTATTAGTTCGGTACTGACGGAGGAGATTCCGGGCACGTTGTGTAGGAGGATGGGGGGTCCGTCTCGCCTCTGTGTTTAACCCTCTGAATGCTGGACAGAATTGTTATATCTTGTCTGTTTCCTTCATGCAGCTTTGTTACTAGAAGCTCAGTCTACACCGTTTCAGATCACTCCATCGACCATGGCGAGCATTGTGAAGGGCCTATACACCCTGAGGCCAGGTAACTGCACGCTTCTGTATGTAATGTCACATAATATAGACTGCCCGGGGATCAGACAGACGTTGATGGAATAGACATATTCGGCATTGTGTTCCTGTAATTACGACGTTATTGGCCGTTTTTTCTGTCTGCCGGAGACTCCGGTACAATCGAGAACATTTTGCTGAGTGTAGTGTGAGTGGACAGGGCAGGTGTGACGCTCTCCAGAACATTGACGTTTACACAGGTGCCAGAGCATGCCATTGGTGCACCTGACTGTGTTACACGTGTTGTATGTTCCCATTGTGTTACGTGCTAATCACCACATGCGGAGCAGAGAGGACTGTGAGTTATTGATTGTGCATCACAAGAGCCAATGCAGTGCCACCTTTCTATCTGGCAATCATTCATATGCTCCCTACTGACCTTTCCCAGAGTAGGGATCAGCCTTTATCACGCGGCTGCCGCCTCTCCCAGGGTAGGGATCAGCCTTTATCACGCGGCTGCCGCCTCTCCCGGGGTAGGGATCAGCCTTTATCACGCGGCTGCCACCTCTCCCGGGGTAGGGATCAGCCTTTATCACGCGGCTGCCACCTCTCCCGGGGTAGGGATCAGCCTTTATCACGCGGCTGCCGCCTCTCCCGGGGTAGGGATCAGCCTTTATCACGCGGCTGCCGCCTCTCCCGGGGTAGGGATCAGCCTTTATCACGCGGCTGCCGCCTCTCCCGGGGTAGGGATCAGCCTTTATCACGCGGCTGCCGCCTCTCCCGGGGTAGGGATCAGCCTTTATCACTCGGCTGCCGCCTCTCCCGGGGTAGGGATCAGCCTTTATCACTCGGCTGCCGCCTCTCCCGGGGTAGGGATCAGCCTTTATCACTCGGCTGCCGCCTCTCCCGGGGTAGGGATCAGCAGACTTCCCCCTGCACAGAGTGTCACTTATTCAAACTCTCTCCCACTTTCAGAATGGGTCCATCTCGCACCAACTCTCTTCTCCAAATTCATCCCCAACATTCTGCCGCCGGCGATGGAATCGGAGCTGCAGGATTATGCAGCGCAGGATCAGGAGCTCCAGCGGGAACTGATGCAGAATGGATTCAACAGGTCAGTGTGATTATATAATAGTAAGAGAACATGCAGGAAGCATTGCTGTATATGAGGATGGGAAGAGAGCTCTATACATGTAGTATTACAGTAATAGCCGTGCTGTGTTAGTGTGTGATAGAGACACAACTAAACACCATAGTGGAAAAATACTCTTACTAAAATACTTTTATTTATATTTTAATGGAATGAAAGAATGTTAATAAGGAATCTATTAATATAACTTACATTCTACTTTTCTTTTCAGAGGTGACCAATCGCGTAAAAGAGCCGGAGACGAGTTGTCCTACAGTAAGTCCAAAACAAGCTGCCTTTTTAAAGCTTAAACTCATTAGTTTAGACCAAAAGATAAATAATCAGTTACATATAAAGATGACTTTAAGAAAATGACTAGTGGGAGAGATTTGTGAATCTGCCCCTAGCCATTCGGGCACATCTTTCTCACTCTCTATAACCCCTGTGTTTTTCAGACGGCTCCTGCAGCGGCTCCCAAAGCTACAGATGAGATCCCAGCTCGTTGGCTGCTGCCTGACGCTGAGCTCTAGGATAATGTCACCACGTGGACTGAGGGCTGCGATTCCTCCTATCCCGCCAAATGCTCTCTGACGTGAACATTATTTATAACAGGAGTTTTCTCTTGGGTGTATATATACATAGAAATATATATATATTTTTGTTTTAAACAAAACTTGAACTTGCTGCTAAACAATGGTGATTGCTGAGAGATTCTGAACAGTGACAGCATCTGCTCCCGTCTCCTGCACTGGGTATTGCATCTTGTATATAGACATTGTGGTTCTGCAGCCTGTGTGCCGACCCCCTTCCCAATCTTCTTACCGGCTTCTCTCCGGCTAAAGGCCTCTTCCAGCTGCTCTGTCATTTGTATAAAAATTGTAAAAGGAAACTACCCAGTAGGTGTTTTTTATATGTCTATTATCCCCATATGTATATAAGAAGAGGAAGGACGGAGCATTGTGATATCCCAGCGTTACAGGAACACTCCTGGGTATCTATTATTAACCAAGTAAACACATAACATCACTGCTCTCAGTACAGCTACTGGGGGGCTGAAACCTGTGCCCATTAGTGTGGGTGCAACTACCAGGTTTACAGCCACTGAAATAGGTACAAAGATAATGGTGGAGTGTAGTCAATGGGCAGAGAGCCCACCGGGGAGGTGCGCAGTGTAGCTGGTGAGTAAAAGTTATAGGTAATGAGACCAGGAGCGAAGAGGGCCCTGCTCACCAGAGCTTACAATCTAAAGGGAAAGAAACAGACCAGACAGCGAAGAAGCTTTGGGCAAGGTAGGATGTGAACCATGAAAGGACGTTATCAGAAAGGCCAATGGTGTGAAGGGTGTAGAGTAGGAGAGGGTGATCAATGGTATCAATGGCCGTAGACAGGTCCAGAAGGATAAGCAGGGAGAAGTAGCCCCTGGATTTGGCTGAGAAGATCATTAGTGACGATGATCAAGGAGTTTGTGCGGAGTTGAGGGGACGGAGCCAGGGTGGAGAGGATAAAGGAGGGAGTTGTCAGAGAGCTGATGAGACCTTTGTAGAAAAACCGCTCAAGTATTTTGGAGGCAAAAGAGAGAAGAGAAACTGGGAGGTAGTGAAAGAGTGAGCTGGGGGTCAAGATTTTGTCTTATTTTTAAGACTGGGTGAGACAATACCAGATTTAAAGGATGAGGGGAATATTCCAGTGGAGAGGTTCAGATTGAAGAGGAGCAAGAGGGAGGGAGGGAGTGAGGGAGGTGAGGGGTTGGGATCCAGGGGACAGGTTGAGGGTTTAGAGGATAATTTAAGAGAATGGAGCATAAGAGGTGGTGGCTGAAGGGAGAGGATGGAGTTTTAGTGGTGGCAGAAGAGTGATGGTGTTATGGTCACCATTGCGGCATAAACTTGTAGAACAAGGGGTAGAGGTCTTCACCTTTAGCAGCCGCCTATCCTGTAGAGACAGGTTATGCTCACAGGTACTCGGAGTAGTACAAGTTTATGCTTACACGGTGGCGTACAGGAGGTAATGCACAGAGCAGGATAGGCCAGAGATCTGTGGACTGGACAGCGCACCGGTGGAGATGTCAGATACCAGCAGGGTCAGGGACACAGGCAATGATTCAGTGTCGGGTACAGGCAGAAGGTCAGGGTCCAAGGCTATGGTTCAGAGTCTGGGTACAAGCAGAAGGTCAGGGTCACAGGCTATGGTTCAGAGTCCGGGTACAAGCAGAAGGTCAGGGTCACAGGCTATGGTTCAGAGTCCGCGTACAGGCAGAAGGTCAGGGTCACAGGCTATGGTTCAGAGTCCGGGTACAGGCAGAAGGTCATACACGTGAAAGCAATCCAAGGTTTAAACGCCAATCAAACACAGGAGCAGGTAGCAGTACTGAGGCAGAACGCTATAACCAGCAGTGAGGCCCAGTCATCACTGCTTTAAATAGTACAGATGACCAATCAGAGCAAGAGCCCTGCCAGTGCTCCAGCAGTAGTATAATTAAGTGCAAAGCCAATGGCAAGGCAGAGCGCCAGCAGATACCTAACTAATCGGCCATAATTGGCTGATGCTGCACAGCCCAGCGGGCACGCGCCCGGCAAAAGCAGGACCAAGAGAGTCGCGGCGGCTGACAGTACCTCCCCCCCTTTGAAGAGGGGTCAAGGAACACTGACATCCAGGTGTAGTAGGATATCTCTTAAAAAAATTCCTTAATCGAGTCTCCTAGTGTGGAGATGCTTCTGTGGTATCCAACTTCGCTCCTCTGGGCCGTAACCCTTCCAATGGACTAAGAACTGGACCTGACCTTGAACTTTTCTTGAGTCCAGAATTCTTTCCACGATGAACTCATGGTCGCCATTCACGAGCAGAGGCTGTGGCCTGTTACAAGAAGGTTGATTGAGCTTGCTAGGAGCAACAGCCTTTTTCAGAAGGAGCAGTGGAAGGTGCAGAGAATTTTTAAAGAAGGTGGTAGTTTAAGTCTGAAAACCACTGGGTTCACTTTTCCTGCAGGGTTGCCTCAATTTTATGTTTCGTCTAGGCAACCATACACGATCTCCCACTTTTAATAAACACGGCACACGATGACGATCAACGAAGGATTTAGAGAGAAGCTTGATGTAGAGCAGAATGCACCTTTTTCCAGACGGACTTTAACCAGGATGTTAAAGTAGGTGTCCCAGAATCGCCAACGGTAACAGCAGAAGAGAAAGAGTTAGCTTTCGGGTGGAGCCCGAGATTGCAGAAGAACGGAGATGTAGGTGTTGCAGTATGGCAAGAATTGTTATAAGCAAACTCCAGCCAAGGTAAGAGAGAGGATCAGTTATCATGGAACTTTGAAACATAGATACACAGGAATTGTTCCAGGGATTGGTTGGTTCTTTCCGTATGGCCATTTGATTGAGGGTGGTAAGTTGAGGACAAACTGAGTATGATTCCAAGGGAATTGCAAAAGGACCTCTGGTCCGAGACGATGTCTTTCGGAAGGCCGTGGAGACGGAAGATATGAGTAATGAACAAGGTGGCCAAGCTTCTGGCATCTGGCAGTTTGGGTAAGGGTACAAAGTGTGCCATTTTGCTGAATCGATCAACGACTACCCAAATGGTGTTATGACCTGAGGACAATGGAAGGTCGACAATAAATTCCATGGAAAGATGGGTCCAAGGCCTGATTGGAGTTGGCAAGGGTAGCAGTTGACCAGGAGGACGGTTTCTAGAAGATTTGTTTCTGGCACATTTTGGGCAAGCGCGGACGTACCCCTCTACATCGGAAGACAAGGTGGGCCACAAAAGCCAGCAGGAAAGTATTAAAGTCCTATGGATTCCAGGATGACCTGAGCCATTGTCGTGGCATTCAATGAGAACAGGCTTTCTCAGATGAACCGTGACAAATAATTTATTTGCGGGTGTCTGAGCTGGAGCAATCTTCTGGAAGTGGCAGCGTGTGGCCCCAAGATCCTGGGTTAAACCGATATGAATAGAGCTCGAGGGAATAATAGGTTGCGGGTCAGGAGGCTGAGGATGGCATGCCATAAAACTTTGAGACAGAGTCAGCCTTGCTATTCTTTGATCCTGGACGGTAAGTGATGATAAAGTTAAACTGGATGAAAAACAAAGCCCAGCGGGCCTGCCGGGGATTTAGAGTTTTGGTGGTCTGAATATACTGAAGGTTCTTGTGGTAGTGAAGATTGTTATAACTTGAGCTGCACCTTCCAACCAATGCCGCCACTCTTCGAGGGCCCACTTGACTGCCAACAATTCACGATTCCCAACATCATAATTAATCTCAGCAGGCGAGAATCTCCTGGACAGATATGCACACGGATGCAATTTCTTGCTTTGTGGGCCCATTTGAGAGAGAATAGCGTGTCTGCGCCCTGCGCCACATCTGAGGCATCCACTTCCACAATGAACGGGAGCTCAGGGTCTGGGTGCCCAAGAATGGGTGTGGATGTGAAAGCGGCTTTAAGGGCAGAAAAGCTCGCCAATGCCTCCGTAGACCAATTAGCTGTGTCTGCGCCCTTCCGGGTGAGTGCAGCGATGGGAGCCACCAGGGAAGAAAATGAGCGTATGAACCTTTGATAGTAGTTGGTTGTGAGGTAATGAGGTGACTGTGGACTATACTTTTCTAGCCCTCTGGTTCGCCCATATGTGTCAGTCATATATAAGCTTGTGTATATTCTGTTTTGAAGTAACTGCAGCCTGTATAGTTAGCATGCAGACCAGGCCATTGTTTCAGTCTAGGCAAAAGGGTTATTGTCCACCAGTCCTGTATGAATGTACATCACACCAGGGGGTTTCCTGTCATCCTTCAGCTGTGGGTCTGTGTGTGAGAGCATAAGAACAGGCCCAGAGACAGAGCTCTATGTTTAATGGCAGAGGACTGCATTGTGTATTTAAATGTAAAGGAGTCTGGATACTGATCTCTGTTTAAACAAACATTCCTCTATAGACACATAACAATACCTGTCCTTATTATATCAGGAGCTAATCATCTGTTATCGCCTTGCATGTATGTTTACTTGTGAAAAGGTAACCATAGAAAAAGGACCAATCAGGCTGATCCTGCAATTACTGATGAGGTCATTTCTGGGCTTAAAAGACGGCTAAAGAAGACAGCAAATTGGGCATTCACTTAAGAGTGATAGCTCAGGTCAGGCTGGCGTTGATCTGTATTAAGCTCTGCCCCTGACAGGAAAGGGACAATCGGTCCCTTGAGTAAGGCCGTGCCCTGATCTACCTCTCCAGGTCTTGGGGAGCTGTGTGTCCGCCGAAAGCGGAGTGATTTAAGGCCACTAAGTTTGCTGGTAGGCCTAAAGGAGAGAGACAGTTCCTGAAAGTAACAAGGATATGGGTGAGGTGTTTTCATAATACCCTGTATGTTGTCTGTGCCAGACTGTAGTGTAGTGATATTTGTTGCAAGTTATTATTATTTACTTCTGTTGTTGCTGTTTTGTGCTACCATTTTGTTAAATAAACTTATTTGTGTTATTTTCGGATATTTGCCTGGGTGATGTTGAGCCTTGGATAGGTACCGGGTAGGCCAGCTGTGCAGCCCAGAAGGTTACGTTAAACCGGTATCCTCACATTGGTGAAGCCAAGGAACCTTTGAATTGCTTTGAGGTTTGTAGGGAGAACCCAGTCCTGGATTGCTTGGAGTTTACTGGGGTCCATGGAGGAACCGGATGAAGCAATAATATATACTAAGAAAGCCACTCTGGAGACCTCAAACTCGCACTTCTCCAATTTTGCGTAAAAGTGATGTTGGCGCAACTTCTACAGAACTTCTCGAACCTGTTGGCGATGCTGAGACAAGGACTGAGAGTAAATTAAAATATCATCCAAGTAGACCACCACGGATTTTCCTAGAAATTTACGCAAGACGTCATTGATGAAATCCTGGAAGACTGCCAGGGGGCATTGCACAATCCAAATGGCATCACCAGATACTCCTAATTCCCGGAGTGAGTATTAAAGGCCATTTTCCACTCGTCTCCCTGTCTGATGCGAATAAGATTATAAGCACCCCTGGAGGTCGATCTTAGAGAAAATGGTGGCTGACTTAAGCTGGTCAAATACAACAGAAATCAATGGCAGTAAGTGTTTTTGACTGATTTTATTCAGGCTGCGGTAGTCGATGCAGCGTCTCAAACTCCCATCCCTTTTGGTCAGAAAGAAACATCCAGCTCCTACTGGGAATTTGGAGGGATGGATAAATCCTTTCTTCAGATTCTGCTCCATGTACTGCTCCATGGCTTGAGTCTCTGGGACAGACAAAGAGTACAGACGCCCTTTGTGCAATTTTGAAGCGGGTACAATGTCAATAGCACAGTCATAGTTCTGATGAGGCGGGAGAAAGTCGGCCTTCTGTTTACAGAACACATCACTGAAGTCCTGGTAGGGTGCAGGTAGCAATTCTTTACTGGGCCGAAGAGTCCTAAGAGAGGTAGGGTCAAGCATGTGGAAGATCACTTTGGACTCCAACGGATGATCTCCCCCTTTTTCCAATCAATAGTGTGATTATGACTTTGCAGCCAAGGATTCCCCAGAATCAATGGAGCAGAGGGACAGGTGGTCAGGAAGAAAGAGACCTCCTCAGTATGGAGAGCTCCTACAGACAAATGAACCAATGGAGTTTTGGCAGGTATTCTGCCCCCAAACAAGGTGGTTCCATCGAGACCACAGGCGGTAATGCTCGATCCCAGTCTGACTTCAGGAAAACCAAGCGTCTTAGCCAGGTGGATGTCCAGAAAGTTACCTGCCGCACCGCTGTCGAAGACTGTCGCCTCCACGGACTGATCGCGGAAGACTAGATGTGCAGCGACCAACAACAAATTTTCTGAAGAGATTATTTGAAGACCTAAGCGCACCTCTTCAGCAGCGCTTAGGTTTAGGCGTTTCCCGAGTTCCTATGACAGGAACGAACTAGGTGGCACGATTGGCCACAATACAAACAGATAGCTAGTGAGCGTCGTCCGGAACGCTCCTTAGGAGGCAGACAGTAAGCGCCCAACTGCATGGATTCAGGGGAGTCCAGAAAAGTAAAACCAGACCTGGGTGGTGAGCAAGGAGGTATAGATAACTTTTTCAGCTTTCCTCTCTCTGATTTGGCGATCAATCTTGATTACAAGTTGCATCAAATCTTCAAGCGAGGTAGGTGCAGGACACTGAACTAAGGAGTCCTTGATTTGCTCTGTAAGGCCCAAGCGGAACTGACTCCACAGCGCCGGATCATTCCACTCACTATCAGTTGACCATCACCGGAATTCTTCACAATACTCCTCAGCAGAACGACGTCCTTGTCTTAATGCCTGGAAATGGGACTCAGCTGAGGCCACTCTGTCTGGGCCGTCGCATAGCAGACCCAAGGACTGGAAGAAGGCATCCTCGGTTTGTAAGGATGGACTTGTTGGCGGAAGGGAGAAGGCCCAGCACTGGGGATCGCCCAGGAGTAGAGAGATTACAATTCCGACACTCTGCTGTTCAGAGCCAGAGGAGTGTGGTCTCGGGCGAAAGTATAACCTGCAACTCTCCTTTAAAGTTGCGGAAGGCAGGTCTGTTTCCAGAGAATCGATCAGGCAAGTTCAGTTTTGGCTCCAAAAAGACGCCAGAGAAGGCCTGCTAAGGCTGCGGGTTTCTGGAGGACTCTATTTGTACTGACAAATGGTGAAATAAGCCCTGTACAACTTGTGATAGAGCCTGGATCTGATTGGGCTGGAGAAAGGTTCGGGTCGCTGTTGTCCATGTCAGAATTACCCCCAATCTTCACTGGTCGGTTATAATGTTATGGTCACCAGTGCGGCATAAACTTGTAGAACAAGCGGTAGAGGTCTTCACCTTTAGCAGCCGCCTTTCCCGTAGAGACTGGTTATGCGCATAGGTACTTGGATGCCCCCAGGACTTATGCTCAGAGTAGTACAAGATTATGCTTACACGATGGCGAACAGGTACAGGAGGTAATGCACAGAGCAGGATAGGCCAGAGATCTGCAGACTGGACCGGAGATGTCGGAAGTGACGCCCCGGTCATCATAGCGACGGCCGGGACGCCACAAGCAGGACCAAAAGAGTCGTGGTGGTGCCCATGGCCGCCGTGACTGCTGGCAATGAGTGATTTGTTAGTGGGAAGAGATGAGAAGGGTAGAGACCTTGTAGAATCTGGATATTTCATATCAGAAATTGTACTCTTGTCCTTGAAGTTGGAAGCAAGATCCTGGGCAGTAATGTGGTCGGAGGGGTTGGTGCGGGAGGATTGAGCAGAGGCAGTTGGGTTTAGAAGCCTGAGCGAGGTCTGAGAAAAGTAAACCAGTGTTGAAGAAACCAAAAATTTAACAAAGTCTGGTAAAAACTTAAGGCAGATGGCTTCATAATGAGTCAGTCTCTCCTAGTTAGTCCACTTTGAGAGATGGAGAGAGGAGGTTACGGGGAGTAAGTTGGAAGCAGCGGGAGAATGTGTTTGAAATCACCCATGATGATTTTGGGGATGAGAGTGCCAGGCTGATAAATGTTCAAGGAATTTCTGAGGGTATCCTGGGGACATGCAGAGAGAAGGGTTTATACTCTGGACAGGGCCGGACTGGCCATCTGGCACTTCTGGCAAATGCCAGAAGGGCCGATGGCTATATGGGCCGGCCCAACTCCCCCTGTCTTCTTGGTGGCTGGAGGGACCAGCCACCTCTGCTGCGCGCTCCCCAGCTCCCTCCCCCGTTATGCTGTGCAGCCAGTTACACTGGTGAGTTTCCTGTCTTTTTTAAATTTGTTTTTTTTTTTTTACTGAAGGCGGGGGGGGGGTCGCGGGGGTGCCGCGATTTTCGGGGGGGGTGCCGCGATTTTCGGGCGGGGGTGCCCGCGATTTTCTGGGGGGGGGGGGGGGGTCGCGGGGGTGCCCGCGATTTTCGGGCGGGGGTGCCCGCGATTTTCAGGTGGTGAGAGCCAGGGAGTGCTGGGAAAGGGGGTGAGAGCCAGGGGGTGCTGGGAAAGGGGGTGAGAGCTAGGGGGTGCTTGGAGAGGGGGTGAGAGAGCCGGAGGGGGTGCTGGGAAAGGGGATGAGAGCCAGGGGGTGCTGGGAGAGGGGGTGAGAGAGCCGAAGGGGGTGCTGGGAAAGGAGGTGAGAGAGCCGAAGGGGGTGCTGGGAAAGGGGGTGAGAGAGCCGAAGGGGGTGCTGGGAAAGGGAGTGAGAGCCAGGGGGTGCTGGGAGAGGGGGTGAGAGAGCCGAAGGGGGTGCTGGGAAAGGGGGTGAGAGAGCGGAAGGGGGTGCTGGGAAAGGGGTTGAGAGCCAGGGGGTGCTGGGAGAGGGGGTGAGAGAGCCGAAGGGGGTGCTGGGAGAGGGGGTGAGAGAGCCGAAGGGGGTGCTGGGAAAGGGGGTGAGAGAGCGGAAGGGGGTGCTGGGAAAGGGGTTGAGAGCCAGGGGGTGCTGGGAGAGGGGGTGAGAGAGCCGAAGGGGGTGCTGGGAAAGGGGGTGAGAGAGCGGAAGGGGGTGCTGGGAAAGGGGGTGAGAGAGCCGAAGGGGGTGCTGGGAGAGGGGGTGAGAGAGCCGAAGGGGGTGCTGGGAGAGGGGGTGAGAGCCGAAGGGGGTGCTGGGAGAGGGGGTGAGAGAGCCAGGGGGTGCTGGGAGAGGGGGTGAGAGCCGAAGGGGGTGAGAGAGCGGAAGGGGGTGCTGGGAAAGGGGGTGAGAGAGCTGAAGGGGGTGCTGGGAGAGGGGGTGAGAGAGCTGAAGGGGTGCTGGGAGAGGGGGTGAGAGAGCGGAAGGGGGTGCTGGGAAAAAGGGTGAGAGCCAGGGGGTGCTGGGAGAGGGGGTGAGAGAGCCGAAGGGGTGCTGGGAAAGGAGGTGAGAGAGCCGAAGGGGGTGAGAGAGCCAGGGTGGTAGGGGGTGCAGGAAGAGGAGTGAGAGAGCCGGGGGGTAGAGGGTGCAGGAAGACGTGTGAGAGAGCCAGGGGAGTAGGTGGTACAGGAAGATGTGTGAGAGCCAGCGGAGAAGGTGGTGCAGGGGGTTAAGTGAGAGGGACAAAGGAGAAGATGGTGCAGGGGCATAGGTAAAAGAAAGTGTAAAGAGAGAGACATCTTAAGAATGGGAATGTCAGGGATGCAGCCATCATAAAACACAAGTAGTAATGAAGAATGGAAATGCACAGAGGGGACAAGTGTTAAAAAAAATAAAAAATCAAGCCTTCATACTCCATTCACTTATATTTTCTATACCCCCACTCCTAAATTTCTGCTTCGACCACTGCCCTCTATTCCTGCTCCCGACTGCCTGTGTGAGCTGACAGCTGCTGATCCCTCCTCGCCCAGCGCGCCCACTAGGAGAACAGAACACAGGATGCCATAATTAGGTAAGTTCATATATTTTCTCGTGTGCAATATGTTTTTAACCATCCTTTCTTGAACTGGGGACACTACAGCGTATCCAATAATGTTTAACACTATGTATTGCTCATTATTGCACTGTAATGTTTTTTGCATATTTATCTGTACAGAGATTTTTAATTAAGAGGAAAAAACATTGCTTGTCATAAATTTTATCTGTAATTGTGTCAATATATCTATTTTTGTTTGCATTGTAAATGATGTATTAAGCTGCTCTTGGGACTCGCACTCAGTATCTGATATGCTGTAGCAATTTTTATTTGTGAATGAGTTTTTATCTGAGCTTTACTAATGATTTGGGGGCACTACTATGCCATAATATGATTTGTGGGCACTTCTGCATGACCAAATATGAATTGAGGGTAATACTATGTGGCATAATATGACCTTGGGGCACTACGATGTGGCATAATATGAACTGGGCACACTACGGTGTGGCATCATATGAACTTCTGCCAAAGGCAAGTCTTTCATTGTTGAATATGATGGGAGCCCAAAGAAGTTGCTGTATCGGGGCCCAAAATTCCTCTTGTCAGCCCTGCCTGTGAGTCAAGGGGGTAGACGCCTCCAGGTAAATAATCTAAATGTTTCCTATCTAATCAAACTGATGGATCACATCCAATTATTTCTCACCCACCTCCTCTATCCCCCTTAATTTATATACTGTGTTATTTAAAATGAATAGAAAAGACGCATATCCAATTACTGTAGTAAAACAAAAATATTTTTCTCTGTCATTTTGCTGTAGATGGAAATACTTTTAATGCGGCCGTGTGGATTCAACTGATCATTCAATAGTTATGTTTTTTTTAGATATATGTTAGTTTTATTTCATGTGGAATGATTCATGAAAATTCTGCCATTACTATTTAATTGAGGGAAAAGGGTACCTGTTACCTATGTGTGTAAGTACTCTGTTCGTTGTTGCTATTTTGTGGGAGATTTGAAAAAAGCAAAACATTGTTTCCTACAGTGGCGTCTGTATAATTGGTGGTATTGCTGTAGTATGGGGTGGCGTGCTGGTGGCAATGTTGTAGTGTGTTTGGTGCTTAGTATTGCTAATAAGTAGGAGAGGGTATTGCTATAATGTGGGGGTGATGCCGGTTGCTGTAATGTGGGGGGTGATGCCGGTTGCTGTAATGTGGGGGGTGATGCCGGTTGATGTAATGTGGGGGGTGATGCCAGTTGCTGTAATGTGGGGGGTGATGCTGGACGCTGTAATGTGGGGGGTGATGCTGGTTGCTGTAATGTGGGGGGTGATGCCGGTTGCTGTAATGTGTGGGGTGATGCCGGTTGCTGTAATGTGGGGATGATTGATGTAGTATGAGTGTGTGTGGGGGGTTATTTATTGCTGTAATTTGGGTACTAATAATGTATTGTCATGGTGTTTATTGATGTAATTGGGGTGCTAATAATGTAATGTTGAGGGTCATTAGGAGAAATAAATACCCCCCCCCCCCCACACACACACACTCATACTACATCATGTTGTACTGCGCCAGCATCAGTGTGCAACAATATAGTGCATGGAGCCCACAACACGTGGGCCTGTGTGCTTTAAATGCCAGGGCTGATTTTTAGTCCCAGTCCGGCCCTGACTCTGGACAATACGTGCTTCAAAAGATGGAAACACTTGGTGGAAGAGGTGGGAGAACTATGAATATGCAGTGTGGAGAAAGGAGGTGTCCAGCCCCATCTCAGTGTCTAAAAGCTGTTAGAGGGGCACAGACTACTAGTCTTACAGAGTAAGGGGCACCTGGTAATGGGGGGGGGGGGGATATTAAATGTCACATGTCTAACACAACAGCTGCCTCAGGAAAGGCTTTCACCTATACTGGTGGAATAAGGTTCCTGTCATATTTTGGTTTAGAGAAATCACATTATTAAACCCCATCCCCACACAGCTGTAAATCAGGCTGACATTTTACAAGGACAAATATGTTATTGTTTTAATTTCCTGGAGTGACCAGATCAGACAATAGAAGGTAGATGAGCCTGGAAATGTTTTTAAATGTAACCTCAGTTCATTCATCAAAAGAAAATAACAGCAGCAATTAATCATCTTCACCCTATAGCAGAAATTTTCACACTGTGATAAGTGTTTTTATTTTAAATTACAAATAAAAATTGTAAAATAATTTCTCTGATTTTCTTGTCGCCAAACATAAATTTCCAAAGGCAACATATAAGATCTGCTTTGCTTGTATACAATAATAATTTCCTTTCATCAGGGGCCCCTGTTGAAAGCAACCTAGCTGAAGCGATCGTTGGGCAGGGTATACTACTGTCATGTATCATTCTATTTGTTTTCTATTAAATTTTGTATTTTTCTTATTGCTGGTGCTGGTCTATTCATTTGTTGAACAACTATGGATCCTATATATATATATATATATATATATATATATATATATATATATATATATATATATATATATATATATAGATAGATAGATAGATAGATAGATATACAATTTGTGTGGGCTAGTCTTTTTAAGAAATTTGGTCAGTGGGGTGACTCGGGTAGCGAAGTTTTGAATAAACAGTCGGTAGTACCCGACCAACCCCAGGAAAGTCCGTAACTGAGACTTTCTCTCTGGTTTAGACCAATTCCTCACAGCCTCATCATCATCAACATTTATTTATATAGCGCCAGCAGATTCCGTAGCGCTTTACAATTGGGAATAAACAGTAATAAAACAATACTGTGTAATACATACGTAGAGGTAAAAGGGCCTCTACCTTATCCACCTGGGGTTTTACTTTCCCCCGGCTGACCACATAACCCAGATACTTAGCCTCTGCCATGGCTAACGCACACTTCAGGGGATTCATCTTAAGGCTGTGACACCTTAATAACTGCAAAACAGGTCTGTCATCCACAGTTATCCACAGTAAGGACGGGGAGTCCCATCTTCCAAAGGTGGGAAGATAGTCATCCACAGTCAGAACTTCGAGTCCTATGTCATCAAGGTAAGCAATAGCGTATTCCCAGTGAGGCTTCAACAGTTTGTCCATTGCCTGCTGAAACATTCCTGGCGTCCCATGAAGGCCAAATCGCAATACCTTGTACTGAAACAGCCCTTCAGATGTTGAAAAGGCTGTTTTAGGTTTGACAGAGGCAGTGAGTGGTATCTGCCAGTACCCTTTTGTCAAATCTAGGGTAGTCAAATATTGACTACTGGCCAGATTCTCCATTAACTCGTCTACCCGCAGCATTGGATATGTGTCAAACCTAGACGCCTTATTCAACGTTCTAAAATTATTACAGAAGCGAATAGCCCCCGAAGGCTTTGACAGAAGGACTATGGGTTTATTCCAATCACCAGTGGACTCCTCCACTAGCCCAAGTTGCAACATGTTCTTCACCTCTCGCTTTACTACAGCCCTTTTTTTCAGGTATTCTATATGGCCGCTGACTAACTATAACTCCTGGTGGGGTGACAATGTCATGTTCAATCATCTTTGTGCGCCCTGGAATAGTTGAAAAACCATCCGTATATCGAGCTACCTTGGTTTTTACTGCTGACAATATTAATGTCGGGATTTCCTCCACGCAAGGCTTTAACAAGTGAGCTATATTACCTCATAAGGGCCTTGCGAATGTGCATACAACTTGCATTTCTGAGTTGGGACTAGGATGAGCTTCTTGTCATCTAGGTCAATGGTGTGTAGGGTGGCAGGTGCGTAGGGTGGCTCAGGTATCATAACCCTTCTTTTGGCGTCCTCTGTCAGATGTTGTTTTACCAACGGGCCAATCTGTTGTAGTCAATTGTATAATGGGGCCACAAATTGAACTATATTTGGTTCTTTGTGACCCTGCTGTTCCCACCCTTCTTTGAGGATGTCTAGATCTCTGTGGGGTTGTCTTTCAAACAGAAGTTCAAAAGGACTAAACCCCGTTGATGCCTGAGGCACCTCACTTATTGCAAACATGAGATAGGGTAATAGGGTGTCCCAATCTCTTTTATCCTGAGCCACAGCACGACTAATCATTGCTTTAGGGTTCTACTAAACCACTCGACCAACCCGTCGGTTTGCAGATGATAAACCGAGGTCTGCAGTCTTTGTGCCCCTAGCAATTTGCATAACTCCTTCATTAATCTCGACATGAATGGAGTTCCCTGATCTATTAGGATCTCTTTTGGGATTCCCAGTCAAGTGCACATTAATAGTAACTCGCAATAGTGCTTGACTTAATATTCCTTAGTGGAATTGCCTCAGGGTATCGTGTAGCATAATCAAGGACTACTAATACATATTGATGCCCTCGGGCAGACTTCTCCAAGTGTAGCACTAAATCCATAGCAATTCACTCCAATGGAACTGGGAGGTACCAGGGAAGCTCGATAGTCTGGTTTAGTGGCCGTCCGCTGGCACACTGGGCAGGCTTGACAGTATCGCTTGACTACCATACGGATTCCTGGCCAGTAAAACCTCGGGAGCACTCGATTTAGAGTCTTCTTCTCTCCCAGATGCCCCACCAAAAGGTGTGTGTATGGGCTGTTGTTAGTACCAATGGAAAGTGTACCTGTGGCACCAAGAGTTGATGACTGTTTTCTCCTGTACCACTGCCAACCTATATAACAGATCCCCTTTTATTATAAAATAAGGTTCTCCCCTGGCTGGTCAATCAGCCTTCCACACTTCCACCACATATTTATAAGCATTTTCCAAAGCACTTTATTATTATTATTATTATTATTATTATTATCATCATCATTATCATTTATTTGTTAGGCGCCACAAGGTATCCGCAGCGCCGCACACAGTACTAACAGTAGACTATACAGGGTGAAACCATACAGAACAATAAACAAAAAGTACCAATACTTCAGAAACTCCGGCCAGTCATATGCAGTAAAGACGGAGCGGAAGAACAGGTATGGAGACAGGAGGGGAGGGGGCCCTGCTCATACGAGCTTACATCCTAAAGGAGGGTAAACAGACCAGGCACAAGAGGAGCCAGTTGAGGCAAGAGGAGAGAAGGGAGGATGAGCTAAAGGGAGGAGATGGGGGTTAAGTAGATGGTTGGTAGGCTTATATGAGCACAGTTTATAACAAGCAACTCACGACAGTTCTATGTGCAGATGAAAGTTCAATGAATAGTTGCAGCTTAGAGATGAACCATGAAATGGTATTCAGCAGGGCCAAATAGAGATCAGCGATGACAGGCAATCTCGGCAACTGAATAACATCCAGGAGACACTCAGGGAGTTAGGTATGCAGCCAGAACCCACGGTAGTGTGAGTAACACGAAGATCAGGCAATGAATCCCTGATCACAAGAGGGTGATATAGTCTTCAGTAACCAATAAGCTTCAGAAGGAGGTTTCCAATTAGGATAACAGAAAACAGCTATGAAAAGGTAGAGACTCTGAAACAGGAGACAAGCACCAACATAGTTCCTTAAAGGGCAAGTCACACAACAGCACCTAGTTATGAGAGCGGTGTGTGACAACTCACTGACGATAGCCGAGTCGAAAGGCCTTCTGGAACCATAGTACTAGATACCAAGGTGATTTCACTCCGAGTCCACCAATGCTAACACCGCTTGTTGCCGCATCAAGACGGTCACCCGGAACAGCAGTGGATTCCCTGTGGACGAGGACATGGAGAAACAAGTAGGAAACCTGGGGTCTAGCCGTACCACCAAACAATCCATCGGTTCTGGATGATTTGGGCAATGCCTTCGGAAGTGACCCTGCTCGCCACGCTCAAAATACTTCGCTGGGGACACTTTGCAGTCTGTCCCAACCTCTGGTGTTGATTTCAACCTGAAGTCTGGTTTGACAAATTTCCCAGCTGTCTGGGCCATATTTTCGACAGCATAATACCGATCAATAGCTGTCGCAAGATCCTCAAATGACTGAGGGGCGGTCTTTAGAACCCATCTCTGTAACTCCCAACCTAGGTTTTGCTCACAATGGTCGATAGCCAGGATTTCAAACATATAGTGTATTACGGTCAGGCTCCAACTAACTTTTTGTTAACTTTGCCTGGTCTGCCAGCTGGGCACCCATTGCAGATCCCGGTTTAAACCGCCAGTCATGGAATCGTTGCCCCTTCTCGGGCAACGATTCTCCTCCTTCTGTCACTCCTATCTGTGCCAAAATGATAGCCTTTAGATGCTGAAAGTCCGCTGCCTGATCCCCAGGCACATCCATATAGTCCCGCTGGGCTTCATCCGTCAAATAAGGAGCCAGTTTCTCTACCCATTCACCTGTTGACTACTTAAGACGTGTCGCCGGCCTTTCAAACAATAATAAAAACACCTCAACGTCATCCGAGGGGGTCATCTTTTGCAAAAACAGCGGGTTCATGCTCACTTTGTCTGAGCTGACTGAGCTTCGCCAGCAACAGTCTGTTACTTTCCACCTGAGCCTCAGCGACGGCTAGCATTTGGTTCTGCTGGGCCTGCTGTGTGGTAGCCATATTCGTTAAAGCTCGGAGGTTTTCCTCTATTTTGCTGTCTGATCTCTGAATATTACTTATCTTTTGTTGTCTGAATAGCTGGGTACATAGTTGTGTTTTTGGCTGTCCTTTCAAATCCCACAGTGACACCACTTTGTAGAAATCACCAAATGAAGACTCCTTGCTCCAGGCTTCTTAATCAGTAGCTGTTTTATTTTTGGCATAAAGCAGCACATCACAAACATAAAGGTTCCACGGCTTCCTAATTGGGAATGTAACATTTCTGCAGCCCGTACCTGCAAACTCGCTTTTACCTTTCTCTATGCAGGAAAAGTGTGGCAAATAACCCTCTTTGCTACTATTAATATATAGTGGTGTAGCCCCAGCACTGCTCCATTTCCCTGCCTCCACTTACCTGCCTCTGCTCACTGCTGCCTCCAGTAGCTTCGCATCCAGCTGAGCTCCCTCCGGCGATCTCTCCGGTAATTATCTTCTACTCGAGCCCGCCGGCTCCGGCCTAGCTGTCTTTCATCCGCTCCTCAGTCTCCAGCATCTCTTGGCCTGGCTCTAACCACTCCCGGAGGGCTCTTTCTGCCAGACATTTCCTCACGACCTCATCTCCTCGGGACGGTCTCCTGGTGACCTCTGCTGCCTGTCTCTCGCCTGCCATCTCCTCGGGACGGTCTCCTGGTGACCTCTGCTGCCTGGTCTCCCGCCTTCCATCTCCTCGGGATGCCCGCTGCCTGTCTCCCGCCTGCCATCTCCTTGGGACGGTCTCCTGGATTCCCCTGCTGCCTGTCTCCCGCTTGCCTTCTCCTCGGGACATCTGCTGTCTGGTCTCCAGCTGCCTGATCTCCTGCTTCTGGTCTCCCACAGCCCGGACTCCCGCCGCCTGGTCTGCTTCCCTGGACATCTGCTGCTGACTCCCACCTGGACCCTGGGCCTCCCCTGCCCTGCGACCCTCAGGAACTCCTGCCTCACTTGTTCCTGATCTGAACCTGTTCCTGGGACTGTCTCCGTGACCCACCGTAACGTCACACCTGTTCCTGAACTGCTCCCACGACTACCTGTGGACTACCCTGATCTCTGGACTCCCTGGACTCTCCTGTTCCTCCTGGTATAGGCTCTCTGCGGCCATCCATTACATTTACTACCATGTGTTTTTCATTTTAAAATTTACCTTAAGTTCTTTTAACTTATTTTACTTCAATCTAATTTTATCTTATTGAAGTGTATTCTACCTTAATTGTATTTGCACTTTAATTAATTTATCTCCATTTTATTTTATCTGTATTTTACCTTAATTGTATTTGCACTTTAATTAATTTATCTCCATTTTATTTTATCTTTATGGTACTTTAAATTGTGTTTGCAACTGCCTTTTGTTCCTGCTCCACTTCATTGTTCTCTGCAGTCCTTCCTTTGTTCTTGTCTTACTCTGCTTTGTCAGCCCATATCTAACTCGACCAATCTGGCCCACTTCTGGCCCCTGTTGCTGCCTTCACCTCGGCACTAATTGCCCTTACACTCTTCTTGCCCCTTCTCTCATTCCCAGTCCTCCCTGTCTCTCACCATGCCGCCCCGCTCCTTTCCTATACCCATCCTCTCCCCTAGCCCCTTTCTCTCGCCCAACTCTCACTGCCCCACCCCTCACCCTCCCCCTCGCTCCATCAACCCTGATAATCTCATCCGCATCTCCCCTCTTCCCTCCCTCCCTTTCTCTTGTGCCCTCTGGAACTCCAGGTCCATCTGCAACAAACTTTCCTCCATCCATGACCTCTTCATCTCCAACTCTCTTAATCTTCTTGCCATCACTGAAACCTGGCTTACTTCTTCTGATACCGTTTCACCCGCCGCTCTCTCCTACGGGGGCCTCTCCTTCACCCACTCCACCAGACCAGACGAGCGTCCAGGAGGTGGAGTGGGCATCCTCCTATCCCCTAACTGCACTTTTCGTGTCATTCCTACTTTACCTTCCCTCTCCTTCTCCTCCTTTGAAGTACACTCCATCCATCTCTTCTCCCCCATCCACCTCCGTGTCTCCGTCATCTACCGTCCCCCAGGCCCCTCCTCCCTTTTCCTTGACAACTTTGCTGCCTGGCTCCCCCACTACCTTTCCTCTGACCTTCCCTCCATCATACTTGGCGACTTTAATATCCCTATTGACAACTGTTCTGACCCCGCCACCATTAAACTTCTCGCCCTTTCCTCCTCCCTAGGCCTTACTCAGTGGACCTCTTCCCCCACCCACTGTCTTGGTCACTCCATTGACCTTGTCTTCTCTCCTCTCTGTGATCTCTCTGACTTCTCCAACTCTCCCTTCCCACTATCTGACCACCACCTCCTCTCCTTCACTCTGTCCTCCTCCCCCCCTGCTCCTGCCTCGACCAAAGCCACCCTCAATAAACGTAACCTGGATGCTATTGACCCCACCTCCCTCTCCTCCTCTCTCAAATCTCTCCTTTCACCCCTTCCCTCCCTGGCCTGTCCCGACCAGGCCTCCTCTCTCTACAATCCACTCCCTCACCACTGCCCTGGACACTGTTGCCCCGGCCTCTTCTATCCGCCGACGCCGCATTATTCCCCAATCCTGGCACTCAAAACTCACCCACTTCCTCCAAAGATGCTCTCGCACTGCTGAACGCCTCTGGAGGAAATCTCGCTCCCTGGCTGACTTTCTCCACTTTAAAATCATACTCTCTTCTTTCTCCTCTGCCCTCTCCCTCGCTAAACAATCCTTCTTTAAGTCCCTCATTTCTTCTCAGTCCTCCAATCCCCGCCGCCTCTTTGCCACCTTCAGCTCCCTCCTCTCCCCCCCTCTGTCCCGCCTTCCCTCTCCGCTTCTGACTTCGCCACTTTCTTCTCTTCAAAATTGAGGCCATCAGACTGAACATCTCCTCCTCCCCTTCTCCCCCCACCCTCATCGCCTCACCTGCCCCCATCAACCAACTCTGGTGCTCCATCAGCCCTACAACCGGTGAAGAAGTTCGCTCCCTTATTCTTTCCTCTCCATCCTCTACCTGCCCTCTCGATCCCATCCCCTCCCACCTCCTTCGCTCTCTCTCTCCAATGGCCTGCTCTTACCTAGCACACCTTTTCAACCTATCACTCTCCTCTGGTGTAGTACCCTCCTCCTTTAAACACGCTCTTATCTCTCCTATCCTCAAAAACCCAATCTTGACCCCACCTCTCTTGCTAATTATCGCCCTATCTCTCTTCTCCCCTATGCCTTCAAATTACTTGAGCGGATTGTCTGCAGCCGCCTAACCAGGCACCTCGCAGACAATTCCCTCCTTGACCCTCTCCAATCTGGCTACCGCCCCCTCCATTCTACAGAAACTACCCTGGTCAAGGTTACTAATGATCTCTTATCAGCCAAATCCAAGGGTCACTTCTCCGTACTCATCCTCCTTGAATCTCCTCCTTCGGTCTTCAATATCACCTTTATGCTGACGACATTCAACTCTATATCTCCTCTCCTGATCTTTCCTCCACCCTCCTCGCTAGGGTATCCGACTGCCTCTCCGCCATCTCCTCCTGGATGTCCGAGCGCTTTCTCAAAATCAATATCTCTAAAACTGAACTCATTGTCTTTTCTTCACCCAGACTCCCATCCCACCATGACCTCTTTATAGTCGTCAATCACACCACCATCTCCTCTGTCACCCAACTTCGCTGTCTGGGTGTCACCCTCGACTCCTCTCTCTCTTTTGCCCCCCACATTCATTCCCTTGCCCAAGCCTCTCGCTTCCAACTACCAACATTGCCTGCATCCGTCCCTTTCTCTCTCAGGATGCCACCAAAACTATCATCCACGCACTCATCATCTCCCGCCTCGATTATTGTAACCTCCTCCTCACTGGCCTCCCCCACTCCCATCTCTCCCCCCTCCGCTCTATACTCAATGCGGTCGCAAGACTCATCTTCCTCTCACGCCGCTCCTCCTCCGCCTCCCCTCTCTGCCTTGCCTTTCACGGGCTCCCCTTCCCCTACAGAATCCTTTTCAAACTCCTCACCACCACTTACAAGGCTCTCTTCAACTCTACTGCCCCGGCCAATGACCGCCGCCTCTCCTCCACTCTTATCACCTCTTCCCACTCCAGAATCCAAGACTTTTCCCGTGCAGCCCCCCTTCTCTGGAACGACCTCCCTCGTTCCATCCGTCTCTCTCCTACTCTGTGCTCCTTCAAACGTGCACTCAAAACACACCTCTTTCTCAAAGCCTACCAACCATCTACTTAACCCCCATCTCCTCCCTTTAGCTCGTCCTCCCTTCTCTCCTCTTGCCTCAACTGGCTCCTCTTGTGCCTGGTCTGTGTACCCTTCCTTAGGATGTAAGCTCGTATGAGCAGGGCCCCCTCCCCTCCTGTCTCCATACCTGTTCTTCCGCACCGTCTTTACTGCATATGACTGGCCAGAGTTTCTGAAGTATTGGTACTTTTTGTTCATTGTTCTGTATGGTTTCACCCTGTATAGTCTACTGTTAGTACTGTGTCCGGCGCTGCGGATACCTTGTGGCGCCTAACAAATAAATGATAATAATAATAATAATAATATAAATATATATATATATATATATATATATATATATATATATATATATATATATATATATATATATATATATATATATATATAATATATAATATATAAAATATAATGTTGTTTTGTTTTGGCTCCCTACCTCCCGTCACCTCACATGTGGTCCCTGCAACACCTTAATGGCTTCGACCCTATTCTCTTTTTGATCTCTCTAGAACCTTACCCGCTCTTGTTTTTTCTCAGTCCTCCCTCAATGCAATACAATTACACTGTATAATTCCCTTCATACTACAGCCCCTGCAGTCCCACTTCTTCTCCATCACACCAAACTCCAACATACTCCCCACACATTTTCCATGTCTAAAATTGTTCTTTGCCAATCACCAGTAGGGAGTTTCTCCCTCCAATGTAGCCTTCAGCCACTTTAAATTCATCCTTTCTTCTTATTGCTCCATCCGCTCCCACGCCAAACAATCCAACTTCAAATCCCTTATCTCCATCCTTTCCAACAACCCTTGCCACTTGCCACTGTCAAATTACTTCTTTATCTTCCCTCACACCAATCCCATCTTCACTCATTACTCAAGACTTTGCCACTTACTTACCCTAACCCACAATGAAATCTCCACTTGCCAGATCCAGCGAAACCTGCCTCCCACCCTGCCGCCATCAGTTCCTTCCTTTTGTCCCGAGATCCTCACTGCGCACCTCACCCACAACCTGCCCCCCATGATTGAGTTCCTCCTCTTCATCTACCTCTATTGCGTGCCTGTGCCCTTCTCAAACTACTGCCCCGTTTCTCTGATCCCCTCTGTTGAACGACTTGTCTTCAACTGTCTGACCAACTTTCTCTCTTTTACTGTATAATTGACCCTCTTCAGTCTGACTTCTGCTCCCTTCACTATTGAAACTATCCTCACCAATGTGACCAGTGACCGACTTTTAGTTAAGTAAAAGGGCCACTTCTCCCTTCTCACAGTTCTTGTTTTCTTCACTGCTTTAGACACTGTTGATCCCTTACTTCTCCTTGACATCCTCTAGTACTACCATCTCTACACAGATAACAACCAAACCTACTTTTCCTCCTCCAACCTCTCACCCTGCATCCTGTGTGTCTATTTTCCTCTCTACCATCCCCACCTGGATGACTTAACATGTCCAAATCTGAGCTTTCCCCCTGCTCACATCTCTCTGACAGTCGACTACTTCACTTTCTCCTCAGTTCTCCATGCCAGCAGCCTCAATGTCGTTCTCGACTCTGCCCTCAGCTTCACCCATCACATCCAGTCCCTCCTCCGCAATATTACCTACATACACAAAATCTTCCTCACTGACCCTAGTCCATCAATCCTGAATGCTGCGGCTAGACTAATCTTCCTCCATTGCCACTCCTCATCTGCTGCTACTCTCTGTATTTCCTTTCACTGGCTCCCCATTGCTTCTAGAATTCACTTCAAGCTGCTCACCCTCATCTACAAAGTTGTCACTAATGTATCCTGTCCATATATCTCTGAATTTGTCACAAGAGACATCCCAACCTGACCATTCTGCTCTCATCTGACGTTCACCTCTCTTCCACTCCCTCTCCATCTGACGATCACCTCTCTTCCACTCCCTCTCCATCTGACGTTCACCTCTCTTCCACTCCCTCTCCATCTGACGGTCACCTCTCTTCCACTCCCTCTCCATCTGACGGTGACCTCTCTTCCACTCCCTCTCCATCTGATGGTCACCTCTGTTTCACTCCCTCTCCATCTGACGGTCACCTCTCTTCCACTCCTTCTCTATCTGACGGTCACCTCTCTTCCACTCCCTCTCCATCTGACGGTGACCTCTCTTCCACTCCCTCTCCATCTGACGGTCACCTCTCTTCCACTCCCTCCTCATCTGACGGTCACCTCTCTTCCACTCCCTCTCCATCTGACGGTGACCTCTCTTCCACTCCTTCTCTATCTGACGGTCACCTCTCTTCCACTCCCTCTCCATCTGACGGTGACCTCTCTTCCACTCCCTCTCCATCTGACGGTCACCTCTCTTCCACTCCCTCTCCATCTGACGGTGACCTCTCTTCCACTCCCTCTCCATCTGATGGTCACCTCTGTTTCACTCCCTCTCCATCTGACGGTCACCTCTCTTCCACTCCTTCTCTATCTGACGGTCACCTCTCTTCCACTCCCTCTCCATCTGACGGTGACCTCTCTTCCACTCCTTCTCTATCTGACGGTCACCTCTCTTCCACTCCCTCTCCATCTGACGGTGACCTCTCTTCCACTCCCTCTCCATCTGACGGTCACCTCTCTTCCACTCCCTCTCCATCTGACGGTGACCTCTCTTCCACTCCCTCTCCATCTGATGGTCACCTCTGTTTCACTCCCTCTCCATCTGACGGTCACCTCTCTTCCACTCCTTCTCTATCTGACGGTCACCTCTCTTCCACTCCCTCTCCATCTGACGGTGACCTCTCTTCCACTCCCTCTCCATCTGACGGTCACCTCTCTTCCACTCCTTCTCTATCTGACGGTCACCTCTCTTCCACTCCCTCTCCATCTGACGGTGACCTCTCTTCCACTCCCTCTCCATCTGACGGTCACCTCTCTTCCACTCCCTCCTCATCTGACGGTGACCTCTCTTCCACTCCCTCTCCATCTGACGTTCAAATGTTCAATCTCTCAAAACTCACCTCTTCATGCTAGCCTACCCTACCCCCTTCTACACCCACAGGTCCAGTCCCTCTGCTTCCTCCGTCCACCACATCCACCTGTGTCCTATCTGCACCTACTGTCTCTCATTTTGCCCTCTCTCTATAAGGTAAGCTGTCATGGGCAGTTCTCTTTACTCTATGTCTCGTATGACTGATGTCATGGAATTCGTAACAGTATCTGTGCTAGCTGTAATTGCTGTCACATGACTATCCATGTATGTGTTGTTATGCTTATTATATTCATGTATGTCATGTCTATAAGATGAGTGTCCAGCACTACCTTTCTGAGGCTGCATGTGGCAGTCAGTTCATGTGATGTGAGAGTAAGGGTTACCTCTGCTGTGAGGACATAGAACCGTTGCCGAGTATTATTATTACAAACCTTTACTTATAGGGTGCCTCATGAGGTCTGCAGCACTGTACAGAGGGCAAACAACATGACAGTACGTGGTCTTGATAAAGATTCTAGCGAAACGCGCGTCGGCGTACGCCACGTTCGCTTACTCATTAGATTATGCTCTATCTTACAATTTAAACCACTATTGCCGGCCATTATGCTGGGCTTTAAAAGCAGACAATATATGAGCATGGACAATACTGAATGAATGTGTCCTGGCAGTATGTGTGTCCTCTTCCTTGGAGACAATTACTTACCTAATATATATACAATGGAATATGCTGCAATTTAGTTGAAATTATACTAAAGAGAAGTATCTTTCTTACAAGGATAGAGATGTTGCCGAATATACTTGGGGGGAAGAAAACTATGAGCCTTTTAAATAGACTAAGCTGGTCAAATATAAAACTATAAGGCTCAAAGAAAGAGGATGGAGTATGATAATTACCTATATTGAGATATAAAGTCAAGTTACATAGCTCCAATTGTCCACTTCTACCTCATATATTAACCCTATGAGGTATGAACTCAACACTAATATCCCGCTGCAGTCAGATTGACTAACAGTATAATTTAAAAGTGATTCATGAATCTAAGAACATAAAAGGGAGTTGATTGAATATTAATACCTTACAAACGGACCTTTATTTATATCTTTTTCTAGGGATTAATGGGTATAAAATACAAAAGAGAAACATGCACATAGTATTGAAAGATATTTTATTATATTGGAACAATTTAATTTCATTCAGTAATAATATCATACAATAATAAATTGACCAGGGAGGGAGCCGGATCGCCAGCTGACCGCAAGGTAAGTATTGTCTCCTTTTTTTTTTTTTTTTCAAGTTTTTTTTTTTGTGCTGCCTCCGACGGGTTCACCTGGGCTGCAGGGGCCATATATATAATCTTTTTATTTTTTATATATATATATATATATATATATATATATATGGGGGCCCCGGTGCACTGCTTTGCCCGGGGGCCCAAAATGTTGTTAAGAGGGCCCTGGGTACTCCGGAATGTGTACAAACTGTTCTGTGCACCCAGCTGTTTTACACTTTATTGTGTGACATAAACAGCTTAATGCAGGAACACATTGACACATTATTGCAGGTCGTTGTCCCCTCCGCTCCTTATAATTCCATTACATTCACGTACACTGGGATCTGATTTATAGACGTCTCTGAAATGTTTCATCATTTGCAAACCAATTTGTCCTGAAACTGCGCCGTTGTTTCATCACTGTCTTCCACAGTACGAATGTTTTATCCGAGACTCCAAAGACAGATTATTATATGAAGTAGTTATTAGTACTTTGTAAACCATTAATTCTAAAAGTTTCATAATATGAGGAAAAATGACTGAATCTTGTACCTACCTCTCACCAATTGTATTTAATGTCCGCATTCATTTTCCAGCAAACCGTGATAATACATACTTACCTACTTTCTTCAGCTCCCTTCCGGGAGCCAGCCAGTGGAGGTGGGCGTTAGGGGGCGGGGCAGCCGAAATCATGTCATTTCGGGGCCAAACGCCGCGATTCACCGGGAATCGCGGCGTTTGGGATCTAATTCTGCCCACTTCACTAGGAAGTGGGGCACTTCCTAGTGAAGTGGGCAGAATTCGGGAGATTGCCACACTCGCCCGGGAGACTCCCGCAAAATGCGGGAGTCTCCCGGACATTCCGGGAGAGTTGGCAAGTATGTGATAATATTGTCGGGGTACCATATGCCTGGGTCTCCCAGGACAGTCACCTTATTTACAGTTAGGGGTGTAAATGTGCACTTGTTGCGATATGTGTGTGTGTGTGTGTGGGGGGGGGGGGTGTACAATGTTGTTTTGCATGAAGGGACCATACTGGCTGCTTCTGCATGTAGCCCAAATACAGACCGGCTTTATCTTTGTACTGAGCGCCTCCTCTTACCTCTACAACTATCCACACATTCTAATCCCCCCCCTGCGGCACAACATGACTTTAGCAATGTAGCAGCGTCTAGTTGGATATTCTCATAAGTCTAAATGAGGTCACTGTCTTTATCCCACAAATACAAATACTGGGTACATGGAAAGCCCAATTTGTACTGCAAGGAAGGGGGGGGGGGTGTACAATGCAGAACCTGAGATGTGACGGGGGGGCAGTCTACCCCAATTCTAAAATGCAGTGTAACAATAAAGCTGGTTCTGCCGCATGCAAGAGGAGGCCACGTTTCACCCCTTGCAGTGTAACATGGTTTCATTGGCTGACATCATGCACCTACCTCTGTATAATCCTCACTACCCCACAAAACATGCACCTACCTCTGTATAATCCTCATTACCCCACAAATCATGCACCTACCTCTGTATAATCCTCACTACCCCACAAAACATGCACCTACCTCTGTATAATCCTCACTACCCCACAAAACATGCACCTACCTCTGTATAATCCTCATTACCCCACAAAACATGCACCTACCTCTGTATAATCCTCATTACCCCACAAAACATGCACCTACCTCTGTATAATCCTCACTACCCCACAAATTCTGCACCTACCTCTGTATAATCCTCACTACCCCACAAATCATGCACCTACCTCTGTATAATCCTCACTACCCCACAAAACATGCACCTACCTCTGTATAATCCTCATTACCCCACAAAACATGCACCTACATCTGTATAATCCTCATTACCCCACAAAACATGCACCTACCTCTGTATAATCCTCATTACCCCACAAAACATGCGCCTACCTCTGTATAATCCTCACTACCCCACAAAACATGCACCTACCTCTGTATAATCCTCATTACCCCACAAAACATGCACCTACCTCTGTATAATCCTCACTACCCCACAAATCATGCACCTACCTCTGTATAATCCTCACTACCCCACAAATCATGCACCTACCTCTGTATAATCCCCACTACCCCACAATTCATGCACCTACCTCTGTATAATCCTCATTACCCCCACAGATCAGAATCCTATTGTACCTAATACACATGGAAATAGTCTCCACTTTCCCTAAAAGGCATCATGGGGTTGATGTTATGGTCCAGTCACCTGGGCATCATACGGGAGGTCAAGTTGTCACCTAGGAAGATCTACAGCTAATAAAGGTGGATGTCTCTGGCACTATCTTGGGTACAACGTCTTTCCCCACCATCATCTCCTGCAGATTCCTAACCCGCTTCTGGCCCACAATTCATCAATGATCTGTCTGAGTTACTGAATATAATTTCATAGTCTCATTGTAACTGTACAGTCGGATCCATCGTCAATCAATACTCCCGGAATAAAGGAGTCATCCCTATTATGTAACAGGACAAAATGTTAAGTTCTCCTTTAAAATCCAGAGACAGAAACCCTGTAGTTTAAAATTAAGGTCAATGCTCTTCGGCTGGGACCCATCTGCTCTAGGTAAGTTTCCCGCGCCAACTCCTCAGATCGCAGTAATCAGCCGTAACTACAGGTAGGACACATCCTCTCATTCCTGCCCAGAGAATACAGATGTAATAAATAATTGATCTGTTTTCCAGTGTTTATAGCATTTAACATTTCACAAGGACCCTTCAGAATTTCAGCTCCTGGAATTACTGGGCAACAATCCGGGGATATGAGGAGAATTCCTAATAGCTGGTTCTGAGTGTATGAGTCATAGAGCTGTCAGTATATCCTGCTGAGCGCAGCACGTTGTAGACAGAGGGGACGGAAAACCCTCGTCTGTAAAACTTGTTTCAGAGCTCAATAACCGACAGACCGGCAATGATTTACTGCACAGGGGACAAAGCACAATTCTTTCTATTAAAGTGCATTGTTAGGGTTGTCCCCATCAATCTTCTCTGAGAATCTCCTATGTTCAAGAGAGGAGTGGGCTCCAATAATCTGAAATTAAAGAGAATACTGTGTGTATGTGAATAAGTCAGTACATAAATAATCCTTCACCACTTAGTGTAGTTAATCCCTTGTTAATGAATTGTTGCCACTTCCTCCCCCGTTTCCAGGTAAGTAAACCTGCGTACGAATTTCTAGGACCTTCTTGTGGAATAGAACCAACCTATGAACAGTATCTCTGGGCTGTGATCATCTAGGACACGTGCTGGATGTGTTTCGGAAGTTGCAGCAAGACATAGGTCACATGATTCGCTATCTTATCGCCATGAGGTTACCTCATATCATAGGAAGTGTGGAGACATGCATATGAAAATAAGCCCCTCCTATTTAGAATAGTCATCTGGGTAATGGACCTTGTAGCCCATTGCGGATTACTGTGTGTCACGGACTTATATAGATGATCATAGAGATATGGTGCCCAATCCATTAAGGAACGCAAAATGAAAATATTGTGAGTTTTGTTAAAAGATGCACATAATTCAGACATCGGCCATATTCAGCTGGAAGCTGATCTGAAGAAACGTCTCTAGTTGAACGCGGGTCTAGGCACACTCTGCTTATACGGCACTTGTCATATTGAGACAGACACACTGCAGGATGTATAAACAGTCAGTATTTAACTTATGTGCAAAACAGAATACTAATTTGCACCCCTTGTATTGTAACATGGTTTTGTCCAGGAGGCTGAAATAAGAAGTTTCTTAAGTTAAGATCCTTAATGAATCAGCCCCTTAGTCATTAATGACAAAAAAATGAATGTTTTCTTCTTTTCCCTGAAATACATTTATCAGGATGTTATTAATGTCTATTGTACATAAAATACATTGTTACAGATGCTCCTGATTACAAACACATGTTGTAGCTGTATACACAGCCGTCATCACTAGTAATCAGCACTTACACCTGACCTGTAGCTGGTGCCAGTGATAGGACAGTATTACACGTACCTGAGAGATGCCCAAAGCTTGAATCAGACACTGCTGCGTGCGTGTCCTCACTGTACACTGACCATGTCCATACGTCCTCACTGTACACTGACCATGTGCATACGTCCTCACTGTACACTGACTATGGGCATACGTCCTCACTATACACTGACTATGGGCATACGTCCTCACTGTACACTGACTATGGACATACGTCCTCACTGTACACTGACCATGTGCATACCTCCTCACTGTACACTGACCATGTGCATACGTCCTCACTGTACACTGACTATGGGCATACGTCCTCACTATACACTGACTATGGGCATACGTCCTCACTGTACACTGACTATGGACATACGTCCTCACTGTACACTGACCATGTGCATACGTCCTCACTGTACACTGACTATGGACATACGTCCTCACTGTACACTGACTATGGGCATACGTCCTCACTGTACACTGACTATGGACATACGTCCTCACTGTACACTGACTATGGACATACGTCCTCACTGTACACTGACTACGTGCATACATCCTCACTGTACACTGACTATGTCCATACGTCCTCACTGTACACTGACTATGGGCATACGTCCTCACTGTACACTGACTATGGACATACGTCCTCACTGTACACTGACTATGGACATACGTCCTCACTGTACACTGACTATGGGCATACGTCCTCACTGTACACTGACTATGGACATACGTCCTCACTGTACACTGACTATGGACATACGTCCTCACTATACACTGACTATGTGCATACGTCCTCACTGTACACTGACTATGGGCATACGTCCTCACTGTACACTGACCATGGGCATACGTCCTCACTGTACACTGACTATGGGCATACGTCCTCACTGTACACTGACCATGGGCATACGTCCTCACTGTACACTGACTATGTGCATACGTCCTCACTGTACACCGACTATGGACATACGTCCTCACTGTACACTGACTATGGACATACGTCCTCACTGTACACTGACTATGGACATACGTCCTCACTGTACACTGACTATGGACATACGTCCTCACTGTACACTGACTATGGGCATACGTCCTCACTGTACACTGACTATGGGCATACGTCCTCACTGTACACTGACTATGTGCATACGTCCTCACTGTACACTGACTATGGACATACGTCCTCACTGTACACTGACCATGTGCATACGTCCTCACTGTACACTGACTATGGGCATACGTCCTCACTGTACACTGACTATGGACATACGTCCTCACTGTACACTGACTACGTGCATACATCCTCACTGTACACTGACTATGTCCATACGTCCTCACTGTACACTGACTATGGGCATACGTCCTCACTGTACACTGACTATGGACATACGTCCTCACTGTACACTGACTATGGGCATACGTCCTCACTGTACACTGACTATGGACATACGTCCTCACTGTACACTGACTATGGACATACGTCCTCACTGTACACTGACTATGGGCATACGTCCTCACTGTACACTGACTATGGACATACGTCCTCACTGTACACTGACTATGGACATACGTCCTCACTATACACTGACTATGTGCATACGTCCTCACTGTACACTGACTATGGGCATACGTCCTCACTGTACACTGACTATGTGCATACGTCCTCACTGTACACTGACTATGTGCATACGTCCTCACTGTACACTGACTATGTGCATACGTCCTTACTGTACACTGACCATGGACATACGTCCTCACTGTACACTGACTATGTGCATACGTCCTCACTGTACACTGACTATGTGCATACGTCCTTACTGTACACTGACCATGGACATACGTCCTTACTGTACACTGACTATGTGCATACGTCCTTACTGTACACTGACTATGTGCATACGTCCTCACTGTACACTGACTATGGGCATACGTCCTCACTGTACACTGACTATGGGCATACGTCCTCACTGTACACTGACTATGGACATACGTCCTCACTGTACACTGACTATGGACATACGTCCTCACTGTACACTGACTATGGACATACGTCCTTACTGTACACTGACTATGTGCATACGTCCTCACTGTACACTGACTATGTGCATACGTCCTCACTATACACTGACTATGTGCATACGTCCTTACTGTATACTGACTATGGGCATACGTCCTTACTGTACACTGATTATGTGCATACGTCCTCACTATACACTGACTATGTGCATACGTCCTTACTGTACACTGACTATGGGCATACGTCCTTACTGTACACTGACTATGTGCATACGTCCTCACTGTACACTGACTATGTGCATACGTCCTCACTATACACTGACTATGTGCATACGTCCTTACTGTACACTGACTATGGGCATACGTCCTTGCTGTACACTGACCATGGGCATATGTCCTTACTGTACACTGACTATGGGCATACGTCCTCACTGTACACTGACTATGGGCATACGTCCTTACTGTACACTGACCATGGGCATATGTCCTTACTGTACACTGACTATGTGCATACGTCCTTACTGTACACTGACTATGGTCCTTACTGTACACTGACTATGGGCATACGTCCTTACTGTACACTGACTATGTGCATACGTCCTCACTATACACTGACTATGTGCATACGTCCTCACTGTACACTGACTATGGGCATACGTCCTCACTATACACTGACTATGAGCATACGTCCTCACTGTACACTGACTATGGGCATACGTCCTCACTGTACACTGACCATGGGCATACGTCCTTACTGTACACTGACTATGTGCATACGTCCTCACTGTACACTGACTACATGCATACGTCCTTACTGTACACTGACCATGTGCATACGTCCTTACTGTACACTGACTATGTGCATACGTCCTTACTGTACACTGACTATGTGCATACACCCTTACTGTACACTGACAACGTGCATACACCCTTACTGTACACTGACTATGTGCATACGTCCTTACTGTACACTGACCATGGACATACGTCCTCACTGTACACTGACTATGGGCATACGTCCTCACTGTACACTGACCATGGGCATACGTCCTCACTATACACTGACTATGTGCATACGTCCTCACTGTACACTGACCATGGACATACGTCTTTACTGTACACTGACCATGGACATACGTCCTTACTGTACACTGACTATGGAAATACGTCCTCACTGTACACTGACCATGGGCATACGTCCTTACTGTACACTGACCATGGGCATACGACCTCCCTGTACACTGACTACATGCATACGTCCTTACTGTACACTGACCATGGACATACGTCCTCACTATACACTGACTATGTGCATACGTCCTCACTGTACACTGACTATAGGCATACGTCCTCACTGTACACTGACCATGGGCATACGTCCTCACTGTACACTGACCATGGGCATACGTCCTTACTGTACACTGACCATGGGCATACGTCCTCACTGTACACTGACTACATGCATACGTCCTTACTGTACGCTGACCATGGACATACGTCCTCACTGTACGCTGACTATGGGCATACGTCCTCACTGTACACTGACTATGGGCATACGTCCTCACTGTACACTGACTATGGGCATACGTCCTCACTGTACACTAACCATGGGCATACGTCCTTACTGTACACTGAACATGGGCATACGTCCCTACTGTACACTGACCATGGGCATACGTCCTTATTGTACACTGACCATGGGCATACGTCCTTACTGTACACTAACTATATGCATACGTCCTCACTGTACACTGACTATGGGCATACGTCCTCACTGTACACTGACCATGGGCATACGTCCTCACTGTACACTGACCATAGGCATACGTCCTCACTGTACACTGACTATGTGCATACGTCCTCACTGTACACTGACTATGTGCATACGTTCCCACTGTACACTGACTATGGGCGTACGTCCTCACTGTACACTGACCAAGGACATACAACCTCACTGTACACTGACTATGGGCATACGTCCTTACTGTACACTGACTATGGGCATACACCCTTACTGTACATTGACTGTGTGCATAGACCCTTACTGTACACTGACTACATGCATACGTCCTTACTGTACATTGACTGTGTGCATACACCCTTACTGTACACTGACTACATGCATACGTCCTTACTGTACACTGACTATGTGCATACACCCTTACTGTACACTGACCATGGACATACGTCCTCACTGTACACTGACTATGTGCATACGTCCTCACTGTACACTGACTATAGGCATACGTCCTCACTGTACACTGACCATGGGCATACGTCCTTACTGTACACTGACCATGGGCATACGTCCTCCCTGTACACTGACTACATGCATACGTCCTTACTGTACACTGACCATGGACATACGTCCTCACTATACACTAGAGATGGGCGGGTCCGGTTCTCCGAGAACCGAACCCACCCGAACTTTGGGTATCCGAGTACCGAGCTGAGCAGCTCGGTACTCTCCCGCCCATTCCGAATCCAAATCGAGGCCGAACGTCATTGTGACGTCGTCGGATCTCGGGACTCGGTTCTCGCGATACTTCAACTTTATAAATACACGCCTCCACAGCAATCCATCGCCATTTGACAGAGGGAGAGAGCAGGGTGTAGTCATAGGCTAATTAGAGCAGGGACAGAGAATACCATATTGTTCTTGCAATTGCTCTAACCAAAATCGCTAGTGCAGAGAGGAGGATAGAGGTTTATTATTTTTTCTTCATATTTGGCACTCCCCAGCGCTTTTGGGGTGTCCCCCATAATTGTGCATTAATATTTCTGGCTGTCAAAAGTCATATCTGTCAGCAGTATCTACTAAATAATTTGTAGCACACCTCAGTGTTTTTGGGGTGTCCTCCCTAATTGTGCATTAATATTTCTGGCTGTCAAAAGTCATATCTGTCAGCAGTATCTACTCAATAATTTTTAGCACTCCTCAGTGTTTTTGGGGTGTCCTCCCTAATTGTGCATTAATATTTCTGGCTGTCAAAAGTCATATCTGTCAGCAGTATCTACTAAATAATTTGTAGCACACCTCAGTGTTTTTGGGGTGTCCTCCCTAATTGTGCATTAATATTTCTGGCTGTCAAAAGTCATATCTGTCAGCAGTATCTACTCAATAATTTTTAGCACTCCTCAGTGTTTTTGGGGTGTCCTCCCTAATTGTGCATTAATATTTCTGGCTGTCAAAAGTCATATCTGTCAGCAGTATCTACTCAATAATTTTTAGCACTCCTCAGTGTTTTTGGGGTGTCCTCCCTAATTGTGCATTAATATTTCTGGCTGTCAAAAGTCATATCTGTCAGCAGTATCTACTCAATAATTTTTAGCACTCCTCAGTGTTTTTGGGGTGTCCTCCCTAATTGTGCATTAATATTTCTGGCTGTCAAAAGTCATATCTGTCAGCAGTATCTACTCAATAATTTTTAGCACTCCTCAGTGTTTTTGGGGTGTCCTCCCTAATTGTGCATTAATATTTCTGGCTGTCAAAAGTCATATCTGTCAGCAGTATCTACTCAATAATTTTTAGCACTCCTCAGTGTTTTTGGGGTGTCCTCCCTAATTGTGCATTAATATTTCTGGCTGTCAAAAGTCATATCTGTCAGCAGTATCTACTCAATAATTTTTAGCACTCCTCAGTGTTTTTGGGGTGTCCTCCCTAATTGTGCATTAATATTTCTGGCTGTCAAAAGTCATATCTGTCAGCAGTATCTACTCAATAATTTTTAGCACTCCTCAGTGTTTTTGGGGTGTCCTCCCTAATTGTGCATTAATATTTCTGGCTGTCAAAAGTCATATCTGTCAGCAGTATCTACTCAATAATTTTTAGCACTCCTCAGTGTTTTTGGGGTGTCCTCCCTAATTGTGCATTAATATTTCTGGCTGTCAAAAGTCATATCTGTCAGCAGTATCTACTCAATAATTTTTAGCACTCCTCAGTGTTTTTGGGGTGTCCTCCCTAATTGTGCATTAATATTTCTGGCTGTCAAAAGTCATATCTGTCAGCAGTATCTACTCAATAATTTTTAGCACTCCTCAGTGTTTTTGGGGTGTCCTCCCTAATTGTGCATTAATATTTCTGGCTGTCAAAAGTCATATCTGTCAGCAGTATCTACTCAATAATTTTTAGCACTCCTCAGTGTTTTTGGGGTGTCCTCCCTAATTGTGCATTAATATTTCTGGCTGTCAAAAGTCATATCTGTCAGCAGTATCTACTAAATAATTTGTAGCACACCTCAGTGTTTTTGGGGTGTCCTCCCTAATTGTGCATTAATATTTCTGGCTGTCAAAAGTCATAACTGTCAGCAGAATCTACTAAATAATTTTTAGCACTCCCCAGTGGTTTGCGCTCAGAATGGATTCAAAGCAGTCCACATATGATCTAAATGAGCAACCAGGTTCTGTCACCAGTCCTGATGTTAGTGTTCCCAGTACGTCATCTGGCCAAGGCGATGTCAAACAACAGAGTGTTTTCAAATTAGTGCAAAAAACAAAAACCCAAAAAAATTTTACTGTATTGAAGCGAAAAAGAAGTGTAACTGAGCAAAAGTTAAGTGACGATAAAAAAAAAATTGCAAGCATGCCATTCTACACACGCAGTGGCAAAGAGAGAATGAGGCCTTCACCTTTGGCTATTAGTGGCAGATCCCAAATAGTTACCCAGCCTACAATTGGTGCACAACTACTGTTACGCGTCAAAGCCGAGCTGCAAGATAACAGTGAGGCATTACAGGAGAATATTTGCTCTGATTCACAAATGACAACAATCCCTGTGGAGAGTCCATCCAACAGTGGGATGTCTAATCGTGACCATTCTGTTAGTCTACCCATAAAGAAGGGCCCTTTCAGCAGTTCTGCTGATGTGTGCCTGAACAGCCCGAGTGTAGCCGGTGATACACCAAGTGAGGATGACACTTTGTCTTTAGAAGAGGATGTGGGGGAGATTTGGGTATCCGACGATGAGGATGCGGTTGATTGTGTAAGTCCTGCAGCAGTGTGGCACCAGTGGGAGCAGTTCTGGCATGTGAGGTTCTGGCACCAATATGCACTTTCCAAACACAAGCAGGGATGACGCAGGGGGCAGACCACAACAGTTTGACATCTGGGCTGGTTTGAAGGATTTGTCAAAAAAATGTGTGACCTTGACCATAATTCCAACCAATCCTACTATTAACATGCAAAGGATGGTGGAGGGCCTATCAGGGATTAAACTGTATTTTTCATAATTTTCACTAATAATGTTTGGGTGTAATATACACCCAAAGACGAGTGCTCAATTGCTAAGAGTCATTGATGGAGAGGAAGACAAGCAGGCTTGTCTGTAGAATTTGCAGGCAAATTGTGCTGCGTTATATAGGTAACACCCAAAGAGAAGAGCTCCATTGCTCCATTGCTAATTGTAATTGCTGAAATAGAAATAATAGGGCTGACAGTCTTGGTCTAAATCTGCAGTTACATTTTATTGTACCATAGCTCATTGCGAAACTGGAGAGGTGGCAGGGTTTAGTGATAATCTTCCTCCAACAATACTAATTCATCCCAATATCCCAATATCATAGAAGTCTGTGTAGTATGATGTAATTGCTGATAACGGCCTTCCAAAGGGAATGACTAGTTGATTTTAGGGCAGAGCTGTCACGGTTTTTGGGCAATTCTTTTACAGCACAGCAAATATCAAAATGTTTAGCGGACTCATCTGCATCACCACTGGGTGTCTTGGGAAAGCAATTTCTTTTATTACAAGCAGTTGCCAGAGAAACTGAAGGAGAAGACGTCCCAACAAGATGTTGATAAGTCTGGGATCCTTGCAAAGAAAATTAAGTATTTCATCTACAATTAAAATATAGTTAGCACATTTACTTTGTTTTATTGCACACTATAATTTTATGTAGCACCTTTTCAAAATCTATTATTAAGGCAATCACTTGACTCAAGCTAACTGTGTCTGCACTTTCTTCACAGGTAACTACTTCGCTGGACTAAAGTATATTCCCCTCAAATGCTAGTCTTCTTGCAGCTGCTGTATTCTCCTACATGCTGTTGCAGAAACCACAAATTGACCCTAAATGTTTATGGACACAAACAGCATCTCCTGCATGTCATTTTTCAAAAGTTCTGTAACACCAAGTTGATAGTGTGTGCAAAACAGGAAATGTGATGGAATTCAGCCCCGCTGTAATGCTGGACCAATATTGGGGTCGTAATCAGAAATGACATATCCTCAGGAGACTCCAAGCAGGATTAGCCATCTTTCAATGACATCCCTTAGTTTTTGGAACAGTTTGTCAGCTGTATGCCTCTTAGTGAAGCTGCTGATACACAGAGTAGCCTACTTCTCAAAAATGTGATGCACCTGGGTACATGCTGCTGCTGTCCATGCTGGGGAAGGCGAAAGACCAACCCAGTGGGCTTTCACAGTCATATAATCTTTTGTTTGCCCAGTTCCGCTTGTACACATATCTGTGGTTAAGTGTACAGTGGGTAGAATACCATTTTGTCACCCAATAATGACATTTTTAGGAACTTTCCGGTACAGGAGAGAATAAGCTTTTCTAGTAAAATGGTATAGTGATGACATTTGCTAACAGGGACATAACACCTCAATTAAATGTCTTAAACCAACTGTATTAATAGTGGACATTGGACACAGATCTAACGCTAGCATAGTACCCAGGGCGTCTGTGATCCGCTTTGCGACTGGGTGACAGGTTTCATTCTTGCTTCCTCTTGCAGAGGATTGTTTACTTGCCAATTGTTGGGGGGGAAGATTGCAGGTGCTGGGATGTAGATGAGAGAAGGGAGGTAGATTATGCTGGAATGCTTGTTGTTAATTTTTTTTTAACCAAAGTTTCTGATTTTCCCAACAGTTTGCCAATAACTCGCTGAAAAATGACGAAACATGGATGAGGATCCCAGATGGTTAAGGTCCCTACCTCTACTGAGTGTGGCTTTCAAAATGTTACAAATGGATAGACAACTCTTGCCAGGATTCGTGTAAAAATAATTCCACACTTAAGAGGTGGATTTTTGGTCTTATGCCCAGGCATGACAATGGCCTTTTTGTTATCACTGGCAAGAACTGCAGCAATTTTTCTTTTCAAGTGTATGAAAATCATATTGTGACATAGGAGGTGTTCAAAATTGAATAAAAAATGACTGGAAATTAGTGTTACTGAGGTTAATAATAATGTAGCTACAAAATAATACCTAAATTATGTTATTTTAGCACCAATAAATGTAATTTTTATAACAAATTGCAAAACAAAACCAAACAAAACCAAAACCAAAACCAAAACACGCAATGGCGGTTTTGCAAAACCAAAACCAAAACCAAAACACGACGGTAATCCAGATCCAAAACCGAATCCAAAACCAAAACACGGGGGTCAGTGACCATCTCTACTATACACTGACTATGTGCATACGTCCTCACTGTACACTGACTATAGGCATACGTCCTCACTGTACACTGAGCATGGGCATACGTCCTCACTGTACACTGACTATGGACATACGTCCTCACTGTACACTGACCATGGACATACGTCCTCACTGTACACTGACTATGTGCATACGTCCTTACTGTACACTGACCATGGACATACGTCCTCACTGTACACTGACTATGTGCATACGTCCTCACTGTACACTGACTATGTGCATACGTCCTTACTGTACACTGACCATGGGCATACGTCCTTACTGTACACTGACCATGGACATACGTCCTTACTGTACACTGACTATGTGCATACGTCCTCACTGTACACTGACTATGGGCATACGTCCTCACTGTACACTGACTATGGGCATACGTCCTCACTGTACACTGACTATGGACATACGTCCTCACTGTACACTGACTATGGACATACGTCCTCACTGTACACTGACTATGGACATACGTCCTTACTGTACACTGACTATGTGCATACGTCCTCACTGTACACTGACTATGTGCATACGTCCTCACTGTACACTGACTATGTGCATACGTCCTCACTATACACTGACTATGTGCATACGTCCTTACTGTACACTGACTATGGGCATACGTCCTTACTGTACACTGATTATGTGCATACGTCCTCACTATACACTGACTATGTGCATACGTCCTTACTGTACACTGACTATGGGCATACGTCCTTACTGTACACTGACTATGTGCATACGTCCTCACTGTACACTGACTATGTGCATACGTCCTCACTATACACTGACTATGTGCATACGTCCTTACTGTACACTGACTATGGGCATACGTCCTTACTGTACACTGACCATGGGCATATGTCCTTACTGTACACTGACTATGGGCATACGTCCTCACTGTACACTGACTATGGTCCTTACTGTACACTGACTATGGGCATACGTCCTTACTGTACACTGACCATGGGCATATGTCCTTACTGTACACTGACTATGTGCATACGTCCTTACTGTACACTGACTATGGTCCTTACTGTACACTGACTATGGGCATACGTCCTTACTGTACACTGATTATGTGCATACGTCCTCACTATACACTGACTATGTGCATACGTCCTTACTGTACACTGACTATGGGCATACGTCCTTACTGTACACTGACTATGTGCATACGTCCTCACTGTACACTGACTATGTGCATACGTCCTCACTATACACTGACTATGTGCATACGTCCTTACTGTACACTGACTATGGGCATACGTCCTTACTGTACACTGACCATGGGCATATGTCCTTACTGTACACTGACTATGGGCATACGTCCTCACTGTACACTGACTATGGTCCTTACTGTACACTGACTATGGGCATACGTCCTTACTGTACACTGACCATGGGCATATGTCCTTACTGTACACTGACTATGTGCATACGTCCTTACTGTACACTGACTATGGTCCTTACTGTACACTGACTATGGGCATACGTCCTTACTGTACACTGACTATGTGCATACGTCCTCACTATACACTGACTATGTGCATACGTCCTCACTGTACACTGACTATGGGCATACGTCCTCACTATACACTGACTATGAGCATACGTCCTCACTGTACACTGACTATGGGCATACGTCCTCACTGTACACTGACTATGGACATACGTCCTCACTGTACACTGACTATGGACATACGTCCTCACTGTACACTGACTATGGACATACGTCCTTACTGTACACTGACTATGTGCATACGTCCTCACTGTACACTGACTATGTGCATACGTCCTCACTATACACTGACTATGTGCATACGTCCTTACTGTACACTGACTATGGGCATACGTCCTTACTGTACACTGATTATGTGCATACGTCCTCACTATACACTGACTATGTGCATACGTCCTTACTGTACACTGACTATGGGCATACGTCCTTACTGTACACTGACTATGTGCATACGTCCTCACTGTACACTGACTATGTGCATACGTCCTCACTATACACTGACTATGTGCATACGTCCTTACTGTACACTGACTATGGGCATACGTCCTTACTGTACACTGACCATGGGCATATGTCCTTACTGTACACTGACTATGGGCATACGTCCTCACTGTACACTGACTATGGTCCTTACTGTACACTGACAATGGGCATACGTCCTTACTGTACACTGACCATGGGCATATGTCCTTACTGTACACTGACTATGTGCATACGTCCTTACTGTACACTGACTATGGTCCTTACTGTACACTGACTATGGGCATACGTCCTTACTGTACACTGACTATGTGCATACGTCCTCACTGTACACTGACTATGGGCATACGTCCTCACTATACACTGACTATGAGCATACGTCCTCACTGTACACTGACTATGGGCATACGTCCTCACTGTACACTGACTATGGGCATACGTCCTTACTGTACACTGACCATGGGCATACGTCCTTACTGTACACTGACTATGTGCATACGTCCTCACTGTACACTGACTACATGCATACGTCCTTACTGTACACTGACCATGTGCATACGTCCTTACTGTACACTGACTATGTGCATACGTCCTTACTGTACACTGACAACGTGCATACACCCTTACTGTACACTGACAACGTGCATACACCCTTACTGTACACTGACTATGTGCATACGTCCTTACTGTACACTGACTATGTGCATACGTCCTTACTGTACACTGACCATGGACATATGTCCTTACTGTACACTGACTATGGGCATACGTCCTCACTGTACACTGACTATGGTCCTTACTGTACACTGACTATGGGCATACGTCCTTACTGTACACTGACCATGGGCATATGTCCTTACTGTACACTGACTATGTGCATACGTCCTTACTGTACACTGACTATGGTCCTTACTGTACACTGACTATGGGCATACGTCCTTACTGTACACTGACTATGTGCATACGTCCTCACTATACACTGACTATGTGCATACGTCCTCACTGTACACTGACTATGGGCATACGTCCTCACTATACACTGACTATGAGCATACGTCCTCACTGTACACTGACTATGGGCATACGTCCTCACTGTACACTGACTATGGGCATACGTCCTCACTGTACACTGACCATGGGCATACGTCCTTACTGTACACTGACTATGTGCATACGTCCTCACTGTACACTGACTACATGCATACGTCCTTACTGTACACTGACCATGTGCATACGTCCTTACTGTACACTGACTATGTGCATACGTCCTTACTGTACACTGACTATGTGCATACACCCTTACTGTACACTGACAACGTGCATACACCCTTACTGTACACTGACTATGTGCATACGTCCTTACTGTACACTGACTATGTGCATACGTCCTTACTGTACACTGACCATGGACATACGTCCTCACTGTACACTGACTATGGGCATACGTCCTTACTGTACACTGACCATGGGCATACGTCCTCACTATACACTGACTATGTGCATACGTCCTCACTGTACACTGACCATGGGCATACGTCCTTACTGTACACTGACCATGGACATACGTCTTTACTGTACACTGACCATGGACATACGTCCTTACTGTACACTGACTATGGAAATACGTCCTCACTGTACACTGACCATGGGCATACGTCCTTACTGTACACTGACCATGGGCATACGACCTCCCTGTACACTGACTACATGCATACGTCCTTACTGTACACTGACCATGGACATACGTCCTCACTATACACTGACTATGTGCATACGTCCTCACTGTACACTGACTATAGGCATACGTCCTCACTGTACACTGACCATGGGCATACGTCCTCACTGTACACTGACCATGGGCATACGTCCTTACTGTACACTGACCATGGGCATACGTCCTCACTGTACACTGACTACATGCATACGTCCTTACTGTACGCTGACCATGGACATACGTCCTCACTGTACGCTGACTATGGGCATACGTCCTTACTGTACACTGACCATGGGCATACGTCCTCACTATACACTGACTATGTGCATACGTCCTCACTGTACACTGACTATGGGCATACGTCCTCACTGTACACTGACCATGGGCATACGTCCTCACTGTACACTGACTATGGGCATACGTCCTCACTGTACACTAACCATGGGCATACGTCCTTACTGTACACTGAACATGGGCATACGTCCCTACTGTACACTGACCATGGGCATACGTCCTTATTGTACACTGACCATGGGCATACGTCCTTACTGTACACTGACTATATGCATACGTCCTCACTGTACACTGACTATGGGCATACGTCCTCACTGTACACTGACCATGGGCATACGTCCTCACTGTACACTGACCATAGGCATACGTCCTCACTGTACACTGACTATGTGCATACGTCCTCACTGTACACTGACTATGTGCATACGTTCCCACTGTACACTGACTATGGGCATACGTCCTCACTGTACACTGACCAAGGACATACAACCTCACTGTACACTGACTATGGGCATACGTCCTCACTGTACACTGACTATGGGCATACGTCCTCACTGTACACTGACTATGGGCATACGTCCTCACTGTACACTGACTATGGACATACGTCCTCACTGTACACTGACTATGGACATACGTCCTCACTGTACACTGACTATGGACATACGTCCTTATTGTACACTGACTATGTGCATACGTCCTCACTGTACACTGACTATGTGCATACGTCCTCACTATACACTGACTATGTGCATACGTCCTTACTGTACACTGACTATGGGCATACGTCCTTACTGTACACTGATTATGTGCATACGTCCTCACTATACACTGACTATGTGCATACGTCCTTACTGTACACTGACTATGGGCATACGTCCTTACTGTACACTGACTATGTGCATACGTCCTCACTGTACACTGACTATGTGCATACGTCCTCACTATACACTGACTATGTGCATACGTCCTTACTGTACACTGACTATGGGCATACGTCCTTACTGTACACTGACCATGGGCATATGTCCTTACTGTACACTGACTATGGGCATACGTCCTCACTGTACACTGACTATGGTCCTTACTGTACACTGACTATGGGCATACGTCCTTACTGTACACTGACCATGGGCATATGTCCTTACTGTACACTGACTATGTGCATACGTCCTTACTGTACACTGACTATGGTCCTTACTGTACACTGACTATGGGCATACGTCCTTACTGTACACTGACTATGTGCATACGTCCTCACTATACACTGACTATGTGCATACGTCCTCACTGTACACTGACTATGGGCATACGTCCTCACTATACACTGACTATGAGCATACGTCCTCACTGTACACTGACTATGGGCATACGTCCTCACTGTACACTGACTATGGGCATACGTCCTCACTGTACACTGACCATGGGCATACGTCCTTACTGTACACTGACTATGTGCATACGTCCTCACTGTACACTGACTACATGCATACGTCCTTACTGTACACTGACCATGTGCATACGTCCTTACTGTACACTGACTATGTGCATACGTCCTTACTGTACACTGACTATGTGCATACACCCTTACTGTACACTGACAACGTGCATACACCCTTACTGTACACTGACTATGTGCATACGTCCTTACTGTACACTGACCATGGACATACGTCCTCACTGTACACTGACTATGGGCATACGTCCTTACTGTACACTGACCATGGGCATACGTCCTCACTATACACTGACTATGTGCATACGTCCTCACTGTACACTGACTATGGGCATACGTCCTCACTGTACACTAACCATGGGCATACGTCCTTACTGTACACTGAACATGGGCATACGTCCCTACTGTACACTGACCATGGGCATACGTCCTTATTGTACACTGACCATGGGCATACGTCCTTACTGTACACTGACTATATGCATACGTCCTCACTGTACACTGACTATGGGCATACGTCCTCACTGTACACTGACCATGGGCATACGTCCTCACTGTACACTGACCATAGGCATACGTCCTCACTGTACACTGACTATGTGCATACGTCCTCACTGTACACTGACTATGTGCATACGTTCCCACTGTACACTGACTATGGGCGTACGTCCTCACTGTACACTGACCAAGGACATACAACCTCACTGTACACTGACTATGGGCATACGTCCTTACTGTACACTGACTATGGGCATACACCCTTACTGTACATTGACTGTGTGCATAGACCCTTACTGTACACTGACTACATGCATACGTCCTTACTGTACATTGACTGTGTGCATACACCCTTACTGTACACTGACTACATGCATACGTCCTCACTGTACACTGACTATGGGCATACGTCCTCACTGTACACTGACCATGGGCATACGTCCTCACTGTACACTGACCATAGGCATACGTCCTCACTGTACACTGACTATGTGCATACGTCCTCACTGTACACTGACTATGTGCATACGTTCCCACTGTACACTGACTATGGGCGTACGTCCTCACTGTACACTGACCAAGGACATACAACCTCACTGTACACTGACTATGGGCATACGTCCTTACTGTACACTGACTATGGGCATACACCCTTACTGTACATTGACTGTGTGCATACACCCTTACTGTACACTGACTACATGCATACGTCCTTACTGTACATTGACTGTGTGCATACACCCTTACTGTACACTGACTACATGCATACGTCCTTACTGTACACTGACTATGTGCATACACCCTTACTGTACACTGACTACGTGCATACACCCTTACTGTACACTGACTATGTGCATACGCCCTTACTGCACACTGACTACGGGCGTATGCCCTTACTGTACACTGACTACGGGCATACACCCTTACTGTACACTGACTACGGGCATATGCCCTTACTGTACACTGACTACGGGCGTACGCACAGTCCTCTTCCCGTTCTGCCCATGCATTGTAATCTGTAGTAAGTGTCCTTTGCACTCAGAGATGGATGTAGCTGCATTCTCTGTGCAGAGCAATTTTCCACACAAAATACAGAACATATCAGCAGTTTCTTAATGAATCAGGCCCATAGTATCATAGTGATACAAATAGTATATAATGTAATCTACTCCATTAATATTAATATTGTATTAATCATTTAATTTTAGTGGCGAGAAAGAACTACACAACAGGTGTTATATGTGACCAAATCACACATCAATAAAAGTATCTAGGCATCTATGGGATATTCTATACAACAAGCCGTTGTATCTGTGTAGGTTGTTTTATAATTGTGTATGTAATAGTTGTGTTGATCTGAGTATACAAAACTATTCGCTGTTAGTACAATAGTATATGTTGTGTACTGAGGCGTAACTAGCGAGCTACGGGCCCCGGTGCAGAGAGGCGGGAACGAGGGAAGTGCTCCTGACTCTGGGCATCTGCCATGCAGCGGGCCCCGTTATCTCCATGCACTGCTCCTGCAGCACCAATGGTCGTGTAACGCGTGTGTCTTATATTTAGAGATGCTCACTGACCCCCGTGTTTAGGTTTTGGTTTTGGATCTGGATTACCTTTGTGTTTAGGTTTTGGTTTTGGCTTTTGGCTGGTTTGGTTGTGTTTTGCAATTTGTTAAAAAATTCCATTTTTTGGGGATAAAATAACATAATTTAGTGCTCCACCTGTTTCTTGGATAAGTGAGGTAGTTCTACAGCTAATAAATGTCAACGAGCACTGACCCCCCCGGGATGTGTGCTTTTATCAGACACACACCAATCCAAGGTGCCAGACAACGCATTAAAAAGAGCTATTGTAATCCGTAGCAAAAAAGGCAGTTGGGTGTCTAACTGTATATTACACCATACGCTTATAGTTAGATAGAAAAAAAATCAGCCTACAAAGACTGTACAATAATTCGAAATGCCCAAAGCAGATTTTGTGTTTGGGTGTATATTACACCCAAACCTTATTAGTGCAAATTATGAAAAAAACTGTTTAATCCCTGCTAGGCCCTACTTAATTCTACAGCTAATAAATGTCAAAGAGCACTGAGCCCCCCGGGATGTGTGCTATTATCAGACACACACCAAGCCAGGTTTCCAGACAATGCACTAAAAAGAGCTATTGAAATTAAGAGCAAAAAAGGCAGTTGGGTGTCTATCTGTATTTTACACCCTACACTTATAGTAAAATTGAAAAAAAATCAGCCTGCAAAGACTGGACGATCAATCAAAATGGCCAAAGCAGATTTTCTGTTTGGGGCTAGATTATTCCCAGACATTAAAATTGAAATAGAAAAATAAGCAGCCTGCAAAGACTGTACAATAAAATAGAAATGCCCAAAGCAGATTTTCTGTTTGGGTGTATATTATTTCCAAACCTTATTAGTGCAAATAATGAAAAATACTGTTTAATCCCTGCTAGGCCCTCCTTAATTTTACAGCTACACACACCAATCCAGGGTGTCAGGCAACGTTCTAAAAAGAGCTATTGACTATCATAGGAAAAAAGGTAGTTGGGTGTCTGTCTGTATTTTCCACCCTACATTTATAGTTAAATAGAGAAAGAAGCAACCTGCAAAGACTGTACGTAAAAAAGAAATGCCCCAGTATGGAAAGGGACTGTCTGACATTTCCATATCAATTAACTCTTGAAAATAATCCTTCACCATCCTTTGCATGTTAATAGTAGGATTGGATGGAGTTATGGGCAAGGTCACACTTTTTTTTGGTAAAATCTTTCAAATCAGCCCAGATGTCAACCTGTTGTGGTCTGCCACCTGCGTCATCCCTGCTTCTCATTGGAAAGTGAAATTTCGTGCCAGAACCTCACGTGCCAGAACTGCTGACACTGGTGCAGGACTTACACAAACAACCTCATCCTCATCAACATCCTCATTAGCGCCCTCATTGGCTACACAAATCTCTCCCTCATCCTCTTCTAAATCCAAAGTGTCATCCTCAATTGGTGTATCATCGGCTACACTCGGGCTGTTCAGGCACACATCAGCAGAAATGCCGAAAGGGCCCTTCTTTATGGGTACACTATCAAAATGGTCACGATTACACATTCCACTTGTGGATGGACTCTCCACAGGGATTGGTGTCATTTCTGATTCTGAGCATACATTTTCCTCTAATGCTTGGTCACTCGTGACCTTACAAGAAGAAGGCTCAGTAACATTTTTAGATCTCGCACCAATAGAGAAAGGCGAAGGCCTCATTCTTTCTTTGCCACTGCGTGTGTAGAATGTCATGTTGGGAGTTTCTTTTTTCTTGGCAGTTAACTTTTCATCAGTTACAGCTCTTTTTCTCTTCAACACGGTAAAAAGTTTTTTTTTGTGTGTTTTTTTCCCTGACTTAAAAAGACTATGTACTTTTACATAGGCTTTACCAGATGAAGTACAGGAAAGACTACCATCAGGACTGGTGCCAGCAGCTGCTTGCTGATCCTGCTCATATGTGGACTGCTGTGAATCCATTTTAATGAGACCCAAAACACTTGTAGTGCAAATTCAGAAATGTATAGTGCTGGTATATAGTAATTTCAACACCAGAAAATAGCTTTTTTCAAAGAGGGGAATATTTGACACCCCAAACACTTGTAGTGCAAATTCAGAAAGAAATAGTGCTGGTATATAGTAATTTCAACACCAGAAAATAGTTTCTTTAGGAGGGAACATGACACCCCAAACAGTTTGTAATGTTTGGAAAAATGCCTCCTCTATACTCCTCTCTTCCTGCTCTAATCACTGCTCTCTCCCTGCTCTAATCCTGCGACCTAACCCTTCTCTCTCTCCGAGATCTGACGACGTCACAATGAAGTTTTGCCTCGTTTTGAATTCCGAATCAGCGGGAGAGTACCCAGCCAGGCCGAGTCTGCTCGGTACTCGGATACCTGAAGTTTGGGCGCGTTTGGTTCTTGGGGAACCGAGCCCACCCATCCCATAGTTATATTGTAATATTTGTACAAATGTGAGTTACAAGACTGGTTACTAACATACTGTCGGTACCTTACTGTTGATACCATACTGTTGATACCATACTGCCGGTAACATACTGCCGGTAACATACTGCCGGTAACATACTGTTGGTACCTTACTGTTTGTACCATACTGTTGGTACGCACTGCCGAGACTGCTGTATGTGTTCCAATTCAAATCCTGATGAATGTTCTTATGGAACTGCAGCACAAAATTACAACATTTTCTTGGTGTTCCCAACCGAAGTCTGTATTTTATAGCCATTCATCTGGCTCAAGGTGTTCTTTGGCCACCATGTTTGAGAACTGGTGTGGAGAGGGTTGTTTGGGAGTCTATGGATTTGTAGGAGCGCGGTCAGAGCTATTGTGGGAGAGGGATGTGGGGGAGGCTCTGCAGCTGTAGAAGTGGATTCGGAGTTTCCGTGAAGTCGGGGGGTAGAAAAGTGTGTCGTCACCCCCCGATTTCATGAAAAAAAGCACTCGGCAAACCAGCCGGGGCGGTGGGGATACGCAGCAGGGGTCCTCCTGTCATAATGACAAACCAACCCCAGGCTGTTTGGCACACGGCTGATTTCCCTATAAAGTGGGGTGCACAAAAAAATGTGCTGACCCCCCTCTAGGGAGCCCAGCCCCGTGCTGAAAACACTAGGGCTCTTCCTACATTCCCTGGGCAAATGGGTGTGGGGTAATAGTAGAGTAGAGCAGCCCCGCACCCGAGTTCAACAGGGCACGGATATTGAGAAAAGTGTTTCATTGGCAGGCTCAGTGCCTACCTCAGACTTAGAAAAATACTGATTCTTTTCCTTAATTCTTCTTCACCCTCTCCACAAACTGCTCCACTAGTTCTCGCAGATCCGGAAGTTCCTCGAATAACTTGTACAGTGTCAGCAAATCATCACACAGGACTGACATACATGAGTAGAGTATGAGATGCGTGTGGTATGGACGATGTTCATAGCCTGAAGCTCAGTGTGACTGCACACGGACCATGGGGCTGGGTTGTCGGTAAAATGGGAGTAGATTGCAGAGCACAAAAAATATTTGTATATGCGTATCTCAAGATGCATCCACTTCCACCTCGGCAGCACATGCACCTGGTTTATCACAAGTTGCCATCATCAGCGAGTACTTGAACTTGCCCTCTACAGACATATATGGGCATTTCTGCAGGTCTGCATGAGCCATCTTTGCATAAACACGTCTTTATTGTACTTGGCCAGCGTTAGAACGCCCCCTTCTTCCTCCTTCCCACCTCTCTGCAAATGGGCATGTGTCAGAATCGCTGAAGACTGCAGAGGTGCATATATGTGCCCACCCACCTGCATATGAACAGAGCGATTTCACAAAGGACTCTACACAAACTGGCATATCCTGCACCAGCCACTATGGGCCTGATTCATCTAGGAAAGGAAGCAAAAAATGAGTAACTTTGCATCTTTGCAAAACCATGTTACAATACCAGGGGTGCAAATTAGTTTATTGTTTTTCACATAAGGAAAATACTGACTGTTTTATCATTCAGGACACAAATACCTGAATACAATTACTTTTACTCTGACATTTAAAGTTGATATAGGACATGTCCTACCCCAACTATACATCTGTCATCATATTTTAAATTTACCTCCCCCTCCAATGTAACATGGTTAAGCCAAGATGAAAAGTTACTCATTTGTTTTTGCTGTACTCTCCTTAATGAATTAGGCCCAATATGTCCAATTTGCCCGACCTGTCTAAAGCCGTCTGGTTCCATCTCTCCTCGGGGCACCGGAGGGAATAGGTCAAAACGGGCTGCAGGGAAAGCGCAAATCATGAACGTTAAGAGACACATTTTCAGTGATCTCCCAGCACCTATATCCCAGGTGCTCCACCCGGCTGGATTTACTTGTCACCCGGCTCTTGGAGCCCAACAGACTCCTATTATAATTATAGATGAGCGGGCTCGGATTTCGCTAATCTGAGCCCAGCCGAACAGTGCAGATCCGACGGGAACCGAGCACTGTTCGGGTATTTCCGGCGGCGAAATGAATCCAAAACGAGGCTATGACATCCAAGTCTCGCGTCGGATCTCGTGAGACTCGGATGTCATAAATTCCCCGTTTGCAGCCGCCATCTTCATTCTGGCCGAGATCAGGAAAGAGGGAGGTTGTAGTGTAGTGGTGCTCCTGTGTCCTGTGTCCTGCTTAATCCAGTGGTTAGTTAGTTGCTCCTGTGCTCTGTCCAGTGGTGCTTTTGTCCTGTGCTCTGTCCTGCTGAGTCCAGTGGTGCTTTGTCCAGTGCTCTGTCCTGCTGAGTCCAGTGGTGCTTTGTCCAGTGCTCTGTCCTGCTGAGTCCAGTGGTGCTTTGTCCTGTGCTCTGTCCTGCTGAGTCCAGTGGTGCTTTGGCCAGTGCTCTGTCCTGCTGAGTCCAGTGGTGCTTTGTCCAGTGCTCTGTCCTGCTGAGTCCAGTGGTGCTTTGTCCTGTGCTCTGTCCTGCTGAGTCCAGTGGTGCTTTGGCCAGTGCTCTGTCCTGCTGAGTCCAGTGGTGCTTTGGCCAGTGCTCTGTCCTGCTGAGTCCAGTGGTGCTTTGTCCTGTGCTCTGTCCTGTTGAGTCCAGTGGTGCTTTGGCCAGTGCTCTGTCCTGCTGAGTCCAGTGGTGCTTTTGTCCTGTGTTTTGTTCTGCTAAGTCCATAGTTATTTTAAAATTATTAAAAAAATCATAAAAAAATGTTAAAATTTTTTTTTTTTTTATAGAAAACAAATTACATTTTTTTTTAAAAAAAATTATACAAAAATAATTAAAAAAAAATATAAAAAAATTATTTAAAAAGTATAAAAAAATTCTAGTGCAATATATTCTTGCAGTCCAGAAATATTAGTACTGCAATACCTACGTTCACTGTTCTTGCAGTCCAGAAATATTAGTACTGCTAAATTAAAATACGTTCACTGTTCTTGCAGTCCAGAAATATTAGTACTGCAATATTTACCTACGTTCACTGTTCTTGCAGTCCAGAAATATTAGTACTGCGAAATTAAAATACGTTCACTGTTCTTGCAGTCCAGAAATATTAGTACCAGAGATTTAACTATAATGGAGTACAAAAATTTGGAGGATAAAGTAGGGAAAGATTAAGACCCACTTCCTCCTAATGCTGAAGCTGCTGCCACTAGTCATGACATAGACGATGAAATGCCATCAACGTCGTCTGCCAAGGCCGATGCCCAATCTCCTAGTAGAGGGCATGTAAGATCCAAAAAGCCAAAGTTCACTAAAATTAGCAAAAAAAGAAAATTAAAATCATCTGAGGAGAAACGTAAACTTGCCAATATGCCATTTACGACACGGAGTGGCAAGGAACGGCTTAGGCCCTGGCCCATGTTCATGACTAGTGGTTCAGCTTCACCCAAGGATCTAAGCCCTCCCCCCCCCTCAAAAAAAATTAAAAGAGTTATGCTGTCAGCAACAACACAGCAAACAACTCTGCCTTCTAAAGAGATGTCATCACAAATCCCCAAGGCGAGTCCAAGGGTGTTGGTGGTTGTGAAGCCTGACCTTCCCCTCACTGTACGGGAAGAGGTGGCTCCTTCCACCATTTGCAGCACGCCCTCTGCATATGCTGGAAGGATCACCCGCAGTCCAGTTACAGATTTGGCTAATGAAGGTGTCAATTTTGTACACCGGGAGGAGGATATTGATGTAGCTGGCGCTGAGGAGGAACTTGACGAGGAGGATGCTAATGTGGTTATCTTAAATTAGGCACCAGGGGGGGAAACAGTTGTTGTCCATGGGATGAAAAAGCCCATCGTCATGCCTGGGCAGAAGACCAAAAAATCCACCTCTTCGGTCTGGAGTTATTTCTATCCCAACCCGGACAACAAATGTATGGCCATATGTACCTTATGTAAAGCTCAAATAAGCAGGGGTAAGGATCTTGGCCACCTAGGGACATCCTCCCTTATACGTCACCTGAAGAACCTTCATAATTCAGTGTTTAGTTCAGGACCTGTGGCTAGGACCGTCAGCAGTCCAGGGACACCTAAATCCCTTGGTCTTGTTGTATACACACCAGCAACACCCTCCTCATCAACTTCCTCCACGATCTCCATCAGAGATAGTCCTGCAGGCCATGTCACCGGCATGACTGAGTCCTCTTCAATCCGGGATTCTTCCGGAGGATCCTGACAGCGGTACGCCTACTACTGCCGCTGCTGCTGTTGCTGCTGGTAGTCGGTCATCTTCCCAGAGGGGAAGTCGTAAGAACGCTACGTCTTTCACCAAACAGTTGTCCGTCCAACAGTCGTTTGCCATGAGCACGAAGTACGACAGTAGTCATCCTATGGCAAAGCGGATAACTGCGGCCGTAACAGCTATGTTGGTGTTAGCCGTGCGTCTGGTGTCCGCCATCAGTGGAGTGGGATTTAGACGGTTGATGGAGGTTTTGTGTCCCCGGTACCAAATCCCGTCGAGATTCCACTTCACTAGGCAGTCCAGAAATATTAGTACCAGAGATTAAACTACGTTCACTGTTCCTGCAATCCAGAAATATTAGTACCAGAGATTAAACTACGTTCACTGTTCCTGCAGTCCAGAAATATTAGTACCAGAGATTAAACTACGTTCACTGTTCCTGATTGGTTTGTTAAAGTGCGAATGTCCTATTTCAACAACATCAGGGTGGGTGGGAGGGCCCAAGGACAATTCCATCTTGCACCTCTAGCAAACTCTTGCAAACTGCCATCCTGTCTGCCACTGCAGTGCCACTCCTAGATGGGCCACGTGTTTGTGCCGCCCACTTGTGTCGCTTAGCTTAGACATTCAGCTACCTCGGTGCAACCTTTTGGACTAAAAACAATATTGTGAGGTGTGAGGTGTTCAGAATAGACTGGAAATTAGTGGAAATGAATGTTATTGAGGTTAATAATAGTGTAGGAGTGAAAAAAAAAAAACAAAAATATGGATTTTAGCACTTTTTATGCTTTTTTTTAAAAAAAAATCAGAACCCAAAACCCAAAATCAGAACCAAAACCTTTCGTGGGGTGTTTTGGCAAAACAAATCAGAACCCAAAACCTCAAGCTAATCAGAACCCAAAACCCCAAAAGTGGCCTGTGCACACCCCTAATTATAATAGAATAAACCATTGTTTCTCCTATTAGTACAGTCTATGTGAGCACTACAGCCAGCAGTGTGTGATAGACCACTGACCACCAGTCTGACCAGTCCTGGCAGGTGTGGGCAATAACCTCCAACATTTTTCTTTCTTATTGCAAAGTATTACAACTCTCCCCACCGGCTGCTTCTTAATGCCACACGGCTGGCAAAATATTCTGGGGAGAGCACTGTATTTTATTATAATGTTGAGCTTGTTTTTATAATTGTGAATAAATAAGATTTTAGGGTTACTACAGTAGGAATTGTCTCTTTCTTGTGTCTTCCAGTTCTCAGGCAGTTTCTTGTGATTTAGGAGAAGTACAAATCATAACACACAGCGCTGTACAGAGAATATGTAGTCATTCACATCAGTCTCTGCCGCACTGGAGCTTACACTCTATATTCTCTACCGCATGAAAACACAGACTAGGGGGTAAATTTACTAAAACTTGTAAAAAAGAAAAATGGAGGTGTATCCATAGCAGCCAATCAGATTCTAGCTTTCATTCATCTTGTACAGTCTAGAAAATAACAGCAAGAACCTGTCTGCCATGGACAACATCACTGCTTCTAGTATTTAGAAGTTTGAGTAAATCTACCACTGGGGTCCAGTTTGTCAAAAAACAATTAATCTTCCGGTACAGGTTTTTGGATTGTGGGAGTAAGCTGGAGAACCCAGAGGACAGAGCTGGGACTTGGTTATTATCGCCAATGTAGAGATGCCGTTTCCTGCAGACTATTACTTCCAAGACAGTAAGTATATGGTATATATAGGTATGTATAGGTATATGTATACGGTATATACTGTATAGGTATATGGTATATATAGGTATGTATAAGTATATGTATACGGTATATACTGTATAGGTATATGGTATATGTATATGGTATATATAGGTATGTATAGGTATATGGTATATATAGGTATGTATAAGTATATGTATACGGTATATACTGTATAGGTATATGGTATATGGTATATGGTATATATATAGGTATGTATAAGTATATGTATACGGTATATACTGTATAGGTATATGGTATATACTGTATAGGTATATGGTATATATAGGTATGTATATGTATATGGTATATGGAGTACAATACGGCTTATATATCTTTCTGTCTCTGGAATGTGTCAGTTCTTCTGCATTTGTATAATTCCATTAATAGTTATAGAAGCCGCCTTACAGCGACCCCGCACATCACAGGACGCTGCTTCCCAATAAAACACAAATTCAGCAGATTTCTAAAACAAATTAAACAGTTTATTCAGCACATGAGATTACAATAGATATTTCACAGGGCGTGTGTCATACATCTGATAACAGTAACTACTCCATCATATTACACCACCAGCCCACTTGTGTGACTACACCCATCAGCTGAGCTACTTACTCTGCTAAAAGTTACACCCAATGTCTCACTGAAAAGCCAGGTCACAATGTACACACATAATACATTTGATATTACATCGGGATATATTTGAATAATTAATATATTGTTGTATTAATCACTGAACATTTGCCTACACCACACAAACACGGTTATAACATACAAACTCCTTACAGATAGGGCCCTGGTTAGAATCAAACCCACAACCCCAGGGCTGTGAGACAGCAATACTAACCACTATGACACACACACACGCACGCACACACACACACACACACACTTTGTTTTATCTACAAGTGTCTTCTGTCTTTTATTTAGATGTTACACACCCAAGAAGTGCGGGCACACAGCTTTTATTATTATTATTATTATTATTGTATATGTTTCATATTTCAGTCTATTCTATATGTCGAGCCAAGTGGTTCACATTTAATGATTTGTATAACACAACTTATCTCGTTTTAACTTATTAGACATCACACTATTGCATTTATTTTCAAAAACCAAATATAATGAAAAGAAATTGTACCAAAAATGGTAATTATATTAAGCAGGGGAATGTTATTACTAATCATTATTGAATAAAGAGATAGTATCAAGGCACTGAGCGGAATAAGAAGATAAAGGTGTGACCATATGGACTGTACCAGTTCCCAAGATGAGAGGTTGAGACATTTACATATTTTTGTATTATTTGTAAATGATGTAAGATCAAAAATTTATAGTAACAATAGCAATTATGTGACAAAGAGTTAATTAAAAACAACCACCTGATCTAATTATAAATGATTACAACTCTCCCTGTCTGTCCCACCAGTTATACCACCACCCAGGAGTCTGTGAGGAGCCGACGCTCTTAGTCAGGACCCTTCGGTTCTCCATTTATACTAATCTATCACAATTTACTTTCATCAGAGTTATCATAAACCAAATGTTTCAACTATGCAGCGTTCTAAAATGAAGCTAAGTCTTACATGTGAATTTATAAGAACACAGAGACCTGAATTTATTAAGGGTAATTTAATATGGACAATAAATCCACAATGCTTAAGATGAAAAACAATTAACAACAATAACAGACAAAAATATTATACAATAGTTTCTTGTAAAATAAAAAAGGGTTAAACAACAGAAATAGGTAAACTCAGGAATGATCAGCTTTCTGTCTGCTGGGAGGGCACAAATATGGGAACACTTCTCAATATGAAAGGAACTCCAAAAAGTGAGAAAAAACTGTTAGATTTACAGAACATTTTAAACATGCTGCAGTTACCCACAGCCCCCTTCCTGTTATGTCAGAACTAGAAAGTCTGTGTAAATGCAAATTAGTTTAGTGCCCCCACAATACTTTTTATCTTTGTATTCTAGCTGGACCAATGTACAATATGATGTAGCACATGCCCTTGTGTCTCAAACTCCCATTGTCCCATAGATTGTAAGCTTGTGAGAAGGGCCCTCTTACCTCTCTGTATGTATAACCCAGTATTATCTTATTAATGTTTGTTACCAACTGTACAGCGCTACGGAATCTGCTTACGCTATATAAATAAATGTTGATGATGATGATGTCTCCACAGTATTCTACACATTGTTATAGCATCATCAGCAGCAGCAGCTATTTATGCAGCGCTGTACAGTGGCGCACGCAGGGGGGGTTTCTGAGTCTCTAGAAACCCCCCCTGCGCTAACTAAGTGGCCACTGTCCTATACAGCAGCCGCGGCGCTGTCAAAGAAGTATTGTATACAGCACCAACGCAGACGCTTCTTAGACAGCGCCGTGGCTGCTGTTTAGGACAGCGCTGGCTAAACGGAGCTGCTGCGCATGCACAGCAGCTCTCTCTCGTTTTTTGTTTTTTTTTTGTTTTTTTCGGGTCGGCGGGGAGAAACCCCCCCCCCCAACAATCCTCTGTGCGCCCCTGCTGTACAGAGTACTATCTCTCATCAGTCTCTGCCCCAATAGAGCTTACAGTCTAAATTCTCTAACTTACACACAAACCGAGAGAGACTAAGGTCAATTTTAATAGCTGTCAATTAACCTACTAGTATGTTTTGGAGGGTGGGAGGAAACCATAGCATGCGGAGGAAACCGAGGCAAATACGGGGAGAACATACAAACGCCACACAGCTATAGCATTAGGAAATGTATTAATATGTATCAATATAAATGTTATTGTATCAAAATGTATCAAAGTTAGATTGCATAATGCTACAGATACAATGTGTCAAATGTCTTAATGTGTCACTCAAGTGTGAAGTGCCATGTTATTCCCTGATGTAATATTATAACCCTTTGTTAAGTGTATTCAGCCAAACAGCTAATTGAGTCAAGCCATTCCATTGTATAATCAAGGTAACAGAGATGGTGGGCCAGATTCATTAAGGAAAGTAAGGCAATAAAATGAGTAAATTTTATTTTGGACAAAACCATATTACAATGCAAGTGGTGTAAATTAGGTTATTATTTTGCATCTAATATAAATACTGGTTGCCTTTTCATGTAGCACACAAATACTTGATAGCTTTATTGTTATATTGCAGTTTAAAGTTGATATAGGACATGCTCAACCTCAATTATAAATCTATCCCCACATTTTAAATTTATCTCCTCCTCCAATGCAACATGGTTTTACCAAGGTGAAAAGTTACTCATTCTTTTGCTTTACTTTCCTTAATTAATCAGGCCCAGTATGTCTAACAATTAAGGTGTCCACAGATAGACCCCTGCTGAAAAGGGGGAGGAATGAGACATTTGACCCTACTCCCTGTGTATACAGCCAAAACTATAAGGAGAGGAGAATGCCAAGAGAGCTGTTCTAGCTTGGAGGATCCTGGTGTACAAGCCATCGGCACAAAGGACTCTGGGCCAGGCATCGTGGTGCCGCTGGAGGAAACCCTACCAGGACAGGGTCTGTGTGAGCCAGTTTCCAAGGCTGGGTGACATGGTAACTGTCTAGCTAAACGGTAGTGGTAGTAAGTGGTAGTAATACTGCGGGAGGATATGATTCCAAAGGATACTGAGATTGTTACTTTGGGGTGCTGACTGCAAGAGGCTGCTGGAGGATACATGCTACCAGTTACCCTGTACCTTGTGAACGTCTTGTGGTGTTGTACTGTCATAATGAAGCCTTATTTTAGATATACTCTTGTCTACCTGAGTGAGTGGAATACCACGGAGGTTAATCCCATCTCAGCTAAGGGTGGTATCCTCATGTGGTGAAACGAGGTATTAATATCACCCTAAGAAGACAACAGAGTACAACTGCAGTGTCTAATTACATGTGGATAAGAAGACATTGTAGCTCATTGTAAATATGTATATTGTTTATTGTACATTGTTGATGTAGCAGTGAGGTTGTTATTCATTCTCCTTAAAGTGAAGTCAGGGTGGTTATGGGTAGGGATCAGGTTGCAAGATACTGGTGAGGGGAAAGGCTAATTAGTATCCATTGTTCTCACAAGACTACTCCAGATGTTTGGTCTACAATCTGGCAGGGGAGTTTCTGTGGAAGCACAGCTCATCTCCACTCCCCTTACCAACCCCCTTAGTCCAGGACTCACCAATGGTTAAGAAGGAGAGACCAAAGGGTTTGTCCAGGGAGGGGAAAGCACTGTGGAAATTTGACCCCAGGTATAAGGAGCCACTCCAGGGGGGGAGGTGATATTCATTCTGGGATTTGATTCATGGAAGGTGCAGTGTAGCTGATTTTGAGTTTTCATTCTCTACCAATGGACTACAGCTGCAGCTAAGAGAAGAACTCCATGGGTCTTTAAGTTAGGGCATCCAGGTGACTGTAACTCCTTAAGCTAGTGGGGTAAGGGACAGATGATGTAGTAAACCTGCCTGGCATATATTTACTGTGTGTATATAATAATCTAGTGATTGTTTTTATTACAATAAATGTACTGTTTTACTTTTCTAACTGTATTTGCCTGAGGGACTAATAAGAACCTTAGAAGGTACTGGGTAGGCTTCCCTGGCATAGGAAGGCACCCGTGGGTGGCCAGCCAGAGGGAAGTGGGTAGAATTGGGCCAGAAAACCCGGTATCTTCACACCTCACAATGTCATGCAAAGGAAAACTAATCATTGGAAACGTAATTAGCTAGGCCTTTGTTCCTGGGTTCATCCCTGCTTTGCTGGACTGCGGATTGTTGCCCTCTGGCTGAGTAGTATTTTCAATAGACTTTGGTATTAGAGCAATAGGGTTTTGATTTCTGCTCAGGGGTCCCGGCAAAAAAGAAGGGATAATGAGCTTTGTACAGTAGGCTGCCCATTCATAATGTCCCATCCGAACTCTGTCTCATTGTGATCCTAGGGATCAGGAAGTGGGAAGAGGATCGCCATGTATCGTCTTCTGTCCCTCACCAGCTATTACCTATGCTCTAATTGTCTTTATAGCCATTATATTTCAATATAAGCCAGACTAATTGTTGGGTCTGTGCTCAGGCACTCAGTTCCTGTGAAGGTGGCACACTCCTGGTACCTTGTCCTTTACAATGATAGACTATGTTATGTCACAAACAAGGACAACTTGGTTGTTTGTACGGCCTGAGAATAGCGACCAGAGGTGGGAAAAAGAGACTCTGAAACAAAGCCAGAGACTTCTAAGTACTGTGAGAATAATGTACCAGCTCAGTAGGGAACGTGGCTGCAATGTTTCATCAGGAACTAATCTAAGTGTACTTTATAATGAAATAATATACATAAAATGTAGATTGCTACATGTGTACTGATCGCATAAATCACCTCAATATAGCCCCAGAGCTGGACTGGCCCACCAGGGTATCAGGGAAATCCCCGGTGGGCCCCGACACCGGAAAGCTCCTCTCCCTTCCAGACAACCCTCCAAATGTAAGTTGTTACCTTGCTTCCTCTCCTGTCCTCTCTGCTTGTTGGTCGGGGGCTTCCTCCTTTAGGACTGAGAACTGACTGCCTGAGCTCTCTGCAGTAATGTCTGCACAATACAGTCCTAGGTCTCAGTGAGTTCTGATTGGCTCCTGCAGCAGTCGGTTCTTACTCTGCGGAGCTCCCTGCATCAGAGAGCTGGCACAGAACAGGAGCAGAACATGATATCCTCCTGACCCCACATAAAGACAGTCACTCCCATGTTCTAGGAACAGTGTCACTTACATAAACATTTACAAAGAGGCTCTCTGGCAGTGGCACAATATGAATTTGGGGCACATCTATGTGGGATAATGCAACTTGAGGACACTATTGTGGCATAATATGAATGGAGTGTACTATGTGGCATCATTTTAAAGTTCATTTGTTGGTCCCATTACTAGTAGTATTATGATATTAGCATCATCCATTAGTACATAATCATATGTATATATATATATATATATATATAGACACACCTGGGATTTTAGCTGGCACGCTGATAGACAAAGGTTCCCTACCCCTGCTGTAATTATTACTATACAATACTTAAATCACATAGCAGTCAGGCAGCTCTCTCTCTAGATGGCAGATCCACCAACTGAGTGACCGTGATCCTGCTGTATATGTAGCTTAGATAATGTCTAAAATGTAAATGTTAAAATCACTAACGTTAAAAAAAGACACTAATTGTCGTGGGACCTATTCATAAATGGATTATTGATTGGGTAGAATCTGGTTATTATGATGGACTAGGGAGTATAGGAGTATATCGGAGGTATGGGCTCAGGCCACCTGACTACCTGTACCTTTAAGTGTTGCGGATATCAACTAATGACATTGTGACAGTGACAGTGGAGAGGACCCAGGGGCAGAAGAGCGATGAGCAGGAGAGGAAAGATGAGCTCACTGGAGCCTTAATGTTAGTACTGCAGAGAGAATGGAGAGGGGTGGGGTTGGAGAGAATCATGGGAGGGAGGTGTGTGTGTGTGTGGGGGGGGGGGGGGGGTCCATTCCATTGAGGAAGGGGCAATAGTAATGCTAATTGGTGAACTAGAAATTGTTAATAAGGTCTACTCCATCTGTAGTGAGTTCAGAAGGAGACCCATGAAATTAGGTATTTGTGTAATCAAGTCACTATTGTTTGGGTAGTCAGATTGGTGCAGTTAATGTTCCAATTAAGCTTAATGATATCAATGACAGTTTTGAACTAGTTAGCATTGTGCAGGGTTACATTGAACAGCAGATTTTCCTGATTCATCATCTTGGTTCATGATGACAGAGTAGGTAGATCAGTGGATCTCCATTTAAGTGCAATTGATTTCTGGGCATAAAACATTACAAAGATCTTTCAGCTTGTTAGGCTGTAATTATCAGCCAGCTCCAAAGAGACTTGGATTCATCATCAATGGAAAGTCTGAAGGGCCAATTTATCATTGGGCAATAACCGCATTCTCCCAATAACGTCAATAATAGACCACACTGCAGAGTTTTGTAGGATTTCTGATGGTGATAAAGCAGAAACCTACTTACTATGGACAGCAGTGGTACAACTACTGCCACAGGTCTATTATTGATATTGCCATCTCAGCAGTTGATAATAGAGGAAAAGGTACTTTATTTATTTAAATATTACCCCACCCCCCACTGGAGTCCGAGGGATTTATTTATTTGTTTACATTTTTAATTAGTTGCACTGTCCATAAGTAAATGTAATTATGTATACACCCTTAATATAGACACTAAACATGTCCTGTTATATTGCATCAGACTCTGGCACAAAGAGATAACTATACTCTCATAGTAGGAGGGGATTTCAATTCTGTAGACAATCCCGTATTGGATAAATTCCCCTCTGTAGGGAAAATAGATTAAATTCATGGAAACATATCCAGACACTTAAACTTTCACCCCACTTAACAGATCCCTGGTGATTATTCAATCTCACAGACAAGACCTTTATTTTTTTTTCAGTCGTTGACTATTTGTTGGCATCGGATTCACTGATTTCTCAAGTTCATAGTTCAATTTACACAATATAATCATCTCAGACCATGCCCCCATATTGCCCCCATATTCTATTGCAATCCATATTACCGCAAATTCTTACTCCCCATCCATTGGGTTTTGTTGGAGGGCGACGGTCTGTTAAGGGAATTCGCACTTCTCTGGCTGCGGTGAAGCCTCTAAAGTACAACCCAACACTCAGAACACTCTATTGAGCTTAGATAATCATAAAGCCTTCAACACGGTGATGTGGTCTCATCTATTTGAAATACTTCAATACCGAGCCTTTGATAAAGATTATATAGGTATAGTTCAGGAATTATATTTTAATCCAACTACAATGTTACTTGTCAGTGGCTGTAGGGGTAATAGAATCCCTATGTGTAGGGGGACAAGGCAGGGTTGTCCACTGTCACCCTTATTATAAAACCTAACATAGACTCATTGATACGCCTTCTAATTACATCTCAGAGTTTATAGGGGATAGGAAAGAGAGAGGTTAAGGTGACGGCTTTTGCAGACGATGTCTTATAGGGAACCCAGAGATATCCTTGCTAGGGATTATAGAGGATATCGAAACCTTTGGAAAGATTTCGGGTCTGTCTGTGAATAGGGACATAACAGTGGCGCTGCGTCTGAGAGAGGGGAACAGGAGTCCGGAGTGGGGTCATCATTTTGATTTCCATTGGGTGTCCAATCATTTCATATATTTAGGCATTCAATTACCAAAAAACATTTTTAACTTGTATCCTCTTAATATTTCCACTTGTGTAAAAGAAATGGAAAGGGATTTAGGGGGGTGGAGAGGTCTGATGCTGTCATTTACAGGAAGAGCGCATCTCATTAAGATGGTTGTGTATCCAAAATTACTCTATTATCTCCAAACACTCCCTAGTCATCTTCCTCAAAATGATATTACACAAATTATCAATTTATTCAGGAAGTTTATTTGGGCAGGTAAAATACCACGCATTGGAATGATTAAATTACAACAAAATAAATCAAATGGAGGGATTCATTTTCCAGACATTAGAGCTTATAATCAGGCCTCACTGCTTCGCTATCTCAGGGATTGGCTTCATCAATGATATTTATACCCCCACGTTTCTGGAGAGTGAATTTCTGAGTAACTTAGATTTGGTCAGTTTCTTGCACCTACATGACCAGGAGATCCCCCAGGAAATGTGCGACAATCCTTTGTTATGGACTATCGGGAAGATTTGGTCTTAACAGGTATAAATCGGTTCATCTACCATTCCTTCAGGATGGTGCAGCAGCCTATCTCTGTCTGGAAAGTGGAGGGAGTCAGAACAATCAATTACCTGATACACAAGACAGACAGACGTCCTGTAACATTTACTATAGCGATATCCAAGTTTCCCAGTATTGAAGTCTTTCCGTTCTTTCAGGCTCAACATTATATAATAATATATAAATACATTTTCTGAATTGGATTAGAACAACCGATGGACAAACTTCTGAGCTCCCCAAATGCTAAAACTAAAGTTATTTCTCTACATTATAGTCACTTAGTATAGTCACTATAGTCACTTCCATTGACCTCTCCTCATCCGCTGTGGGATTGGGTTAATGACTCTCTATTTTTCCCTATCACTCATAGAATTACTGTGGGCCCTTGAACTGTCTTGTAGATTTCTCCCATCCAGCCTATATGTAGAAATGTTTTTAAATATTTTTCATGGATCTTATCTCTTCTCAAAGGGGACAACATAGAAGACTCACTGACCCTTCCCGATGTGTTAGATGTGATGTAGATGGTGCAGATTTACTTCATTGTTTGACTATGCCCCCTGGTCAGGAATCTCTGGCTACAAGTCTGAAATATAGTGTTAGGAGATTTGGTTAATTATATCCCTGTCACTCCTGAGTGGGCTGTATTATGTGTGATCCGCCCCAAGAATCACAACATTACTATGGGAGCAAAAAATTGTTACTAGTTATTTAGTGCGGCAGATTGTAAAACTATGTTAGACCTGGACACTCCGGGATCCTCCCCCAGTAACATTGTTTAAAGAAAAGCTTTTAATCCTCTTTAGAATGGGATGGGTGTAATTGTCATTAGATGAGGAGCTAAGAGTGGAACGCTTTATCTCAACAATGGACCAGGAGGAAACAGCTTCTGAGCGTCTTAAGTTTACTTCCTGGTATAACCTGAGGGATCTGCAGAGGATGCGCCTCTTATTTTATAATGGTTCTTTTATTCAGGGGATCATGTATGTGTGGATCTGCCATCTACCTCCAGCCGTGGGAGATGTAAGAACGTTACTGAGCAGATTGAGGAGTCTTATTTATTGGATTATCTTATGAACACGTTTGTATCTATGATAAGTTGTATTGGACTCACTTTTCCCCAAAAGTTTGACTCAACTTTGTCATTAATTTTCAGTCTTTCATGATGACGTAAAACCATAGTAAACCCTGAGATTGATGCCCAGATTTATGTACTAAATGCTTCTAATAAAAATATTGTTTAAAAAAAATTAGTTCCACTGTGAAGCGGCAATGCCAGATAACGCGCGTCCAGAGGCGTCCTGGGCGGGGCGGTGAGAGTCCTCTTACTGCCCCCAGACAGTATTGTGGGGTAACTAAGTATCACTCATCTGCCCCAGCAAACGTTTACTGACAGCTGCAGCAATAAAAGATTGAGATTTAGGTATAGAAGATTATGTCCTAGGGGGGCACATACTTCACATGAACCATAGGAGCCCGGTCTGTGGGTACTTGGACACTGTCAGTGACTGTAATGCTGCCATTAACCCTGTCTATGTGCGGCATCTGTCAGTCATGTGGACGGGTTAATGTGAGAGCCCCGATCATTTCAACAACGTAGCTCCATATACAGAGCACAGAACTGTATGATGACTTCAGATACCCTTATAATCTACAACACGGGCTATATTATTATTATTATTATTATTATTATTATTATTATTATTATATTATTATCAATGACAAGCGAGTGATGACATCAATTAGAACTTACATCACAGAACCAGTTGGAGGGATAATATTTACAGGAGGTTATACATATATTGGAATTCCTTGGCTATATAACCACCAACCTCCTCTGTACCTTGTAATAGCCTAATAATATACAGAGCTTACATTAATGGATTGTGATGAATTAAAATATTTTAATGTGATTTTTGTTTTTCATTGAAGTTCACGTTGAATCTGCTTTTATGCTTCTCTTAGTACCAAGTTTTGTATCACGTCAGTCTTGTGCTTGTTGTCATACACACCCCACACACCTCACACACCCCTCACACCCCACACACCTCACACCCCTCACACACCCCACACACCCCTCACACACCCCACACACCTCACACACCCCACACACCTCACACACCCCACACCTCACACACCCCTCACACACCCCACACCTCACACACCCACCTCACACACCCCACACCTCACACACCCCTCACACACCCCTCACACCCCACACACCTCACACACCTCACACACCCCACACACCCCTCACACACCCCTCACACACCTCACACGCCCCTCACACACCTCACACGCCCCTCACACACCTCACACGCCCCTCACACACCTCACACACCTCACACACCCCTCACACACCTCACACACCCCACACACCCCTCACACACCCCTCACACACCTCACACGCCCCTCACACACCTCACACACCTCACACACCCCTCACACACCTCACACACCCCACACACCCCTCACACACCCCTCACACACCTCACACGCCCCTCACACACCTCACACGCCCCTCACACACCGCACACACCCCACACACCTCACACACAGCACACACCTCACACACCCCACACACCTCACACATCCCACACACCTCACACACCTCACACACCCCACACACCCCACACCTCACACACCCCACACACCCCACACACCTCACACGCCCCTCACACACCCCACACACCCCACACACCTCACACACCCCACACACCTCACACACCTCACACACCTCACACGCCCCTCACACACCCCACACACCTCACACACCCCACACACCTCACACACCACACACACCCACCTCACACACCTCACACACCCCACACACCTCACACCCCCCCACACCTCACACACCTCACACACCCCACACACCCACCTCACACACCCCTCACACCTCACACACCCCACACACCCACCTCACACTCCTCACACACCCAACACACCTCACACAAACCACACACCCACCCCACACACCTCACTCACCCCACAGACCTCACACACCCCACAGACCTCACACACCCCACACACCTCACACATCTCACACACCCACCTCACACACCTCACACACCCCACACACCCACCTCACACAACCCACACACCCTACACACCTCACACACCCCACAGACCTCACACACCCACCTCACACACCCCAGACACCTCACACACCACACACACCCACCTCACACACCCCACACACCTCACACACCCCACACACCTCACACCCCCCCACACCTCACACACCCCACACACCTCACACATCCCACACACCTCACACACCACACACACCTCACACACACCCACCTCACACACCTCACTCCTCACACACCTCACTCCTCACACACCCAACACACCTCCCTCACACTCCTCACACACCCAACACACCTCACACACCCCACACACCTCACACACCCCACACACCTCACACCCCCCCATACCTCACACACCCCACACACCTCACACATCCCACACACCTCACACACCACACACACCTCACACACACCCACCTCACACACCTCACTCCTCACACACCCAACACACCTCCCTCACACTCCTCACACACCCAACACACCTCACACACCCCACACACCTCACACACCCCACACACCTCACACACAGCACACACCTCACACACCCCACACACCTCACACACCCCACACACCTCACACACAGCACACACCTCACACACCCCACACATCCCACACACCTCACACACCTCACACACCCCACACACCCACCTCACACACCCCACACACCTCACACACCCCACAGACCTCACACACCCACCTCACACACCCCACAGACCTCACACTCCTCACACACCTCACACACCCCACACACCTCACACACCCCACACACCCCACACACCTCACACACCCCACACACCCACCTCACACACCCCACACACCTCACACACCCCACACACCTCACACATCTCACACACCTCACACACCCCACAGACCTCACACTCCTCACACATCCACCTCACACACCCCACGCACCTCACACATCTCACACACCTCACACACCCCACGCACCTCACACGCCCCACACACCTCACACGCTGGTGTCACAATGGTGAATTCTCCACAGGGTTATGTCTGTGAAAGTCATAACTGAAAGTATCTGCAAAGATATTCCCAGCTCATAGGAGTCTTAGCGATCTATTTATGAACCATTGTATTTTCTCACGTTAGTTATCATTTATTATCACATTGGTTATAAATGATATAACATATTTATTTATTAGCATTGTCAGGCAGGACGGCAGCTCCAATTCCAGCCTGTCGTGGTGAATAGTTTATAGTAAAGTTGCGGGGTTGGAGAGGTCAATCTGTAGATTATACAAGTTAGACCCCTGGTACTATAGGGATATTTAATCCTCTAGCATTGACCTAACTCTGAGATATAAATAGATGCCGCTCTGCCCAGGCTTCACCCTGCTTGTGGTGGGCACACACCAGTGAGATAACTTGAGTACACACGCTCTGTCATCGGTACTTCTGGAATCCTCTTCCACAGTATTCCCGGCCAGCGGGAACCATAATCCCACTCGGTCCAATCTCCGACAACTTGCTGTTTCTCTTGTGTCAGGAATAGTGTATCCCCCTAGGTTAATAATATTATGTAGACAGAGTATATATTATTACTACTGAGAATCATTTATAGATAGGTACCCCCACTATGTACCCTGAGTGGGTGTGAATGACCTATAGCTCAGGATTATTGGAGACCACCTGCCCCACCCTGGGATCCTGCTGTGTCCAGCTTTTTTGAGGAAATACAATAATCCGGACATTGATAACCTCATCAACTAGGGAAGGATAAGTTATTTACCCTAAAACACTGATCTAATCTCCTGGATCAATAGAGGCTTCCCTTAGGCTGGGTACATACTGGAGGTTTTTCAGCCAATCATCGATCTGACAAGTGAGGCTTTATAGGACGAACGCACTTAAAGGGCGACAGGGTTTGTATTAAACTGAACACTTACCTGAAGGGGTTAACATAGGGTTGGGACGACCAATGGGAGCTCCAGTGGGAGGGACCTTGATTGATATAGAAGGCTGTACTTCCTGTTCTGCCTCATTCCACAGCACGAGATCCCACCCACCCACTCCTCGTTGTGAGTATTTCTGGGTTAATGTTGCGGTAGGAAGGCGCTGCGTTCAGCGGCTGATTGGTGGGCGCACAGGTAGTTGTCGTAGGTCACTGTCCCCTAGGAGGCACCAGCAACTCCCTTTTTGGCCCTTCGGTGAGGGGGGTCCCTGTCCGGTTCGGTGAGGGAGGGCAGAGTGAGTTTTAAAGGGGCAGTCACTCTGACGCCAACTCAGCGCAAGTTATGATGGGATTTGTTCCCTGTGGTTGTGGACGTACGGCGGTTTGCGCCAGTCCACTTGTGATATAGTGTTACCAGCGTGAGAGCTGTTTCGCAGGGTCCTTTCTCCACCACCATAGGTTTTAGTTAAAGTTAAAAATCACTAATAAAAGTTCTGGCATTTTTTAATAACTTATACATGTCTCCGTGTGTTTATTTGCATGGAAAATGTTTAGAATTTTAAGGTTGATGTGAGGTTTATGGGAACATACACAGTGAGCCCTTTATATGTTTGGTCAGATATCGTCTCAGTGTGTATACTTACATGATGAACAACAGTCGTCCCAAAGTACCGATTGTTGTTTCAATTGGTTGATAATCTTGTTCCAATCACCTTCTGTTCCTGCAGTGTGTGTGCACTCATGTTCACGATTTCCTTATCATTTACAGAGTCATGGAGCCTGATTCATTAAGGAAAGTTAAGCAAGAAAGTAAGTAAGTAAGTAAGGCAAAACCATGTTACACTGGAGAGGGAGGTAGCTTTAAAATGTGATAGCAGATTTATAGTTGGGGTAGGACATGTCCTAGATCAACTTTAAATGTCAGTGTACAAATAAGTATTTGTGTGCTACATGAAAAAACAGTCAGTATTTCCTTTATATGCAAAATAATAAACCAATATGCACCCCTTGTATTGTAACATGGTTTTGTCCAGAAAACTTGAGTAAGAAAACTTACTCAATTTTTTGTTTAACTTTCTTTAATAAATCAGGCCCATGATTGAATGAATGAATCAATGAGTGACTATTGTGCTCTCATTCTCTAAACAACTATTGGACCAGATGAAGAGCACAGATCTGATTGTAAATCGTGTGTATTGTGTTACATGAATCGCCCAAGCGGTCCGACCTTCAGTCGTAGGTACAATCGTTGTAGATAACAGATTGGTCGGATAATTCCCCAGTGTGTACCTACACTTATCCATTTGTGACAACATTAGAGTATACTACACAGTAATGTCTGACTTATATATACACTCAGCGACCCCTTTATTAGGTGCACCCTCCTAGTACTGGGTAGGACCCCCCCTTTCTCCCAGAACAGCCTGAACTCTCCATGACGTAGACACAACCAGGTGCTGGACACATTTCTTAGACATTCTGGTCCATGGTGACATGAGAACATCGCGCAGCTGCTGCCAATCTCCCGCCCACCACATCCTACAGGTTATCTATTGTCCTGAGATCTGTGACTGTGGAGGACATTGGAGTATACTGACCTCATTGACATGTTTGTGGCAGCGGCTCGAGATGACGTGTGCTGCGTGACATGACGTGTGCTGCGTGACATGACGTGTGCTGTGTGACATGACGTGTGCTGCGTGACATGACGTGTGCTGCGTGACATGACGTGTGCTGCGTGACATGACGTGTGCTGCGTGATATGACGTGGGTTGTGTGACATGACGTGTGCTGCGTGACATGACGTGTGCTGTGTGACATGACGTGTGCTGCGTGACATGACGTGTGCTGCCTGACATGACGTGTGCTGCCTGACATGACGTGTGCTGCGTGACATGACGTGTGCTGCGTGACATGACGTGTGCTGTGTGACATGACGTGTGCTGCGTGACATGACGTGTGCTGTGTGACATGATGTGTGCTGTGTGACATGACGTGTGCTGTGTGACATGACGTGGGTTGCGTGACATGACGTGTGCTGTGTGACATGACGTGTGCTGCGTGACATGACGTGTGCTGCGTGACATGACGTGTGCTGTGTGACATGACGTGTGCTGCGTGACATGACGTGTGCTGCGTGATATGACGTGGGTTGTGTGACATGACGTGTGCTGCGTGACATGACGTGTGTTGCGTGACATGACGTGTGCTGCGTGATATGACGTGTGCTGTGTGACATGACGTGTGCTGCGTGACATGACGTGTGCTGTGTGACATGACATTATCCTGCTGGAAGTAGCCGTTAGAAGATGGGTAAACTGGGACCCCATACAGGTGCGCCCAGCAACAATACTCAGGTAGACTGTGGCATTTAAACAATGCTCAATTGGTATTAAGCAGCCTAATGTGAGCCAAGTAAACATTCCCTGCACCGTTACACCACCACCAGCACCGCGGACACCACCAGCACCGCGGACGCCACCAGCACCGCGGACACCACCAGCACCACGGACACCACGAACACCGCGGACACCACCAGCACCGTTACACCACCACCAGCACCGCGGACACCACCAGCACCGTTACACCACCACCAGCACCGCGGACACCACCAGCACCGCGGACACCACCAGCACCACGGACACCACGAACACCGCGGACACCACCAGCACCGTTACACCACCACCAGCACCGTGGACACCACCAGCACCGCGGACACCACCAGCACCGCGGACACCACCACCGCGGACACCACCAGCACCGCGGACACCACCAGCACCGCGGACACCACCAGCACCGCGGACGCCACCAGCACCACGGACACCACCAGCACCGCGGACACCACCAGCACCGCGGACACCACCACCAGCACCGCGGACACCACCAGCACCGTTACACCACCACCAGCACCGCGGACACCACCAGCACCGCGGACACCACCACCAGCACCGCGGACACCACCAGCACCGCGGACACCACCAGCACCGCGGACACCACCAGCACCGCGGACACCACCAGCACCACGGACACCACCAGCGCCGCGGACACCACCAGCACCGTTACACCACCAGCACCGTTACACCACCAGCACCGCGGACACCACCACCAGCACCGTGGACACCACCAGCACCGCGGACACCACCAGCATCGCGGACACCACCACCAGCACCGCGGACACCACCAGCACCGCGGACACCACGAACACCGCGGACACCACCAGCACCGCGGACGCCACCAGCACCACAGACACCACCAGCACCGCGGACACCACCACCAGCACCGCGGACACCACCAGCACCGTTACACCACCACCAGCACCGCGGACACCACCAGCACCGCGGACACCACCACCAGCACCGCGGACACCACCAGCACCGCGGACACCACCAGCACCGCGGACACCACGAACACCGCGGACACCACCAGCGCCGCGGACACCACCAGCACCGTTACACCACCAGCACCGTTACACCACCAGCACCGCGGACACCACCACCAGCACCGTGGACACCACCAGCACCGCGGACACCACCAGCATCGCGGACACCACCACCAGCACCGCGGACACCACCAGCACCGCGGACACCACGAACACCGCGGACACCACCAGCACCGCGGACGCCACCAGCACCACGGACACCACCAGCACCGCGGACACCACCACCAGCACCGCGGACACCACCAGCACCGTTACACCACCACCAGCACCGCGGACACCACCAGCACCGCGGACACCACCACCAGCACCGCGGACACCACCAGCACCGCGGACACCACCACCAGCACCGCGGACACCACCAGCACCGCGGACACCACCAGCACCGTTACACCACCAGCACCGCGGACACCACCAGCACCGCGGACACCACCAGCACCGTTACACCACCACCAGCACCGCGGACACCACGAACACCGCGGACACCACCAGCACCGCGGACACCACCAGCACCACGGACACCACCAGCACCGCGGACACCACCACCAGCACCGCGGACACCACCAGCACCACGGACACCACCACCAGCACCGCGGACACCACCAGCACCACGGACACCACCAGCACCGCGGACACAAGGCAGGAGAGATACGAATTCTGACCCTGCCATCTGCATGTTGTAGCAGAGATTGAGATTTGTCAGATGAGGCAGCATCAGTTCAATCTTCATCTATCAGTGTTGCTGAGCCGGTGCCAGCTGTAGCCTCAGTTCCTGTTATTAGCTGCAGGAGCGGAGCCCGGTCTGGTCTTCTGCTGGTCCACGTGCTGTGTGTTCAGCGATGCTCTTCTGTATATCACTGTTATAATGTCTGGTTATTTGTGTTACTGTCACCTTCTGTCAATGGATATAGACCCTGGTACCACTGACAGGTAACTGTGTTTGACTAATTGTATTTTAAAGTCTGCTCAGATGTATGAAGATTTGAACAAAGAATAGTTATATATAACAAGCCTTATACATTTCCCTTTGGCCATTTGAGGTGTTAGGAGGTAAGAAAATGACCAACAGATAATCATGTTCTCACACATTAATTGTACAGTTTGTATCCATAAAAATCATATTTTGCTCTCTGTATTGGGTGGCGGTCTCATAGGCTGCCCTCTGTATTGTGCAGCGGTCACAAGGGTGCTATGTATTGTGTGGCAGTGACAAGGGTGCTATGTATTGTGTGGTGGTCACAAGGGTGCTATGTATTGTGTGGTGGTCACAAGGGTGCTATGTATTGTGTGGTGGTCACAAGGGTGCTATGTATTGTGTGGTGGTCACAAGGGTGCTATGTATTGTGTAGTGGTCACAAGGGTGCTATGTATTGTTCAGCGGTCACAAGGGTGCTATGTATTGTGTGGCAGTGACAAGGGTGCTATGTATTGTGTAGCGGTCACAAGGGTGCTATGTATTGTGTGGTGGTCACAAGGGTGCTATGTATTGTGTGGTGGTCACAAAGGTGCTATGTATTGTGTAGCGGTCACAAGGGTGCTATGTATTGTGTAGCGGTCACAAGGATGCTGTGTGGTCTTCTACTACTGTAGCACATCCACTTCAAGGTTGGATGTGCTGTGAACTCAGAGGTGCTCTTCTGCATACTATCCATGGTTAATTGAAATACTGTTGCCTTCCTGTGAGCTGGAACCAGGCTGGCCGTTCTCTTCTCACATCTCTCATTAACAAGGCGTTTCCACCCACAGAACTGCTGCTCTGGTTTTCAGCACCGTTCTCTGTAAACTCTACAGACTGTTGTGAAAAATTCCCAAGATATCAGCAGTTTCCAGTTACTGAAAAACCCGGATGGCACCAACAATCATTACACAGTGAAAGTCACAGGGAGGGCTGACAAATTTTAGCCTGGGAGACAAGACTCGACCCTGTGACCCAGCCCAAAGTAGCCCACTATGGGACCGGCCCGGGTGCAGATGCCCCCCTACCCCCAGCATAGCCAGCCCCTGATGTCTGCATTGAGTTTCTACCACATGATTGGCTGATGAGACATTTGCATTAACTAGCAGGTGTACAGGTCTACCTATATAGTGGCCACTGAGTATGAGTGTATATATATATATATATATATATTTATTAATATTGTTGTATATTTGTGTGGGCAGCACAATCTAGCCTCTATTTTCCATCTAAGAGGTGATGTATAGTCAAAATTTGTGTGGAATAACAATTTAAATATATCAAGTTTCAATTGAATAACACCTGTTTTTCTAAAAGGAATACCAATTATTTATTGGTCACTTTAAAACTTCTGTACATATTATTTTTAGTTTTGATTGTTATCACTATTTGCGGAGTTACTTTGTATGTGTCGGCATTTATACTGTCTGACCGTGGAGTTTAGCAGATGCTTTTTGATGTTAACTTTGAAATAAAATGTCTGACATCACGGGGCCTCATAAGTGTCCGTCCCCCGTCCCCCCCCCAATATATCTGCATGTGTCTCTAAAAGTTACTAGTCCTCTGGCTACTACTGTGTTCAGTATAACATGAACCTTCACAGAGTTTAACGTAATGTATCGCTTCTGACCTCTGCTGAGCACAGATTACACCCATATGTTGTATCAATGCACTAAGAGTGCGAATTAGAAAATGTTTTTTGATTTTTTTTCCAGCTTACAAAGATATCCACAACATTGGAAGGTCCCCAGCCCTAGTTTACAGCCCCCAACTGATACCACCATCCCAATTCCATACACCCAAGACCAAGTTGGAATCCCCCTGCACCAGGTTTTGTTAAAAGGAATCAAAAATTACTACAAAAAAATGAAAAATACGGAAAAAAAACCCAACAAAAATATTTACCTTCTTCATACCACTAAACTGTCCCTATTTTGTCGGGATGTCCCATAAAAGGGGAGGGGCTTAATGGGAAAGTGGGTGTTTTCTTTAAAACCAAATAGCTGTGGGCGGGGTTTGCGTGGGTGGGGCTTATTTTGTCCCACTTTTGGGATTCTGAATGTTGGGAGCTTTGTTCTGTAGGAATATTATGGGAATTGTTAATATTTGTTTTGTTTGTTTCAGTTATTTTCCAAATTTTATTAAAACAAGTTCTTTAAAAAAAAAAGTGTGTGTGTGTTTTATTTATGTAAAATAGTGCGCTCTATATTTCTTTACTGTCTCTTTTGACTGGGTGTTATCTACAACACATTTTCTATCATAAGGACGTGTGCAATGAGGGGACCAGGGATAAACAGTATAGAACTGGACTCCGAATAGTGTGAGACATGAGGTACAGTGTGTCTTCCTTTCCTCACACAGTATACGGCAGAACGAACCAATACGAGCGCCATTGTTTATGTAACGCAAATGACTCTGGTACCGTATTCTGCATGATTGGTATCTTCTGTGTACCCGATTTACATGTTCTTTAAAACAAACACACATTATGTTCACTACGACCCGCTGAGTGTAGATTATCATCTGTTGGTGGGATTTAGGGATGTATGAAAACACATATAGTGAATCTGTTGGGGGACAACAATCATTAATACAATTACAAAAGACTCACATGGGATCAACAACCACAACAATTTGAGGAGGAGGCACCAGACGGCTGTAACCCCCCTCGCTGGGTAACGATCTTATGTTAGGAATGATGCAGTTATTGTTACACCAGTTTGCAGAGGGAAACTGAGTATGTGAGATAAATAATTCAGCTGAATATACAGTGTTATAACAGGAGGATCTGAGAGGGTTAAATGTATGAAAATGACAAGTATTAAATGAAGCAAATACTATGGTAAAACAGAGTCTGTCAATAAATAAAATGAGTGTTTTGACCTTTATTCTCCAGGATACGTTATCTCTGCTAAACGTTCTGACAAATGCATGTGAGAAGCAGACAATACGCAGCTTCTTCTCTATATATCTCCTTAATGATACTCAGAGGTATATTCTGTGCGAGCTCATTTTATCATGTACTTTGTATATATTCTTTTTACAATGATAGTTACAGTTTCAGAATGTTCTACACATATCACTAATTTGTTAATGTCTATAATCCCTGCATTATAGTTTTGGGAGAGGGGCATCTTATGTCGTCATACGGTCTCTATGTAGGATTGTTCTATGATGAATGCTGCTCTATGATTAATTCATCTGTATGCTGCTCTATGATGAATGCTGCTGTATGATGAATGCTGCTGTATGATGAATGCTGCTGTATGATGAATGCTGCTCTACGATGAATGCTGCTCTACGATGAATGCTGCTCTACGATGAATGCTGCTCTACGATGAATGCTGCTGTATGATGAATGCTGCTCTATGATGAATGCTGCTCTATGATGAATGCTGCTCTATGATGAATGCTGCTCTATGATAAATGCTGCTCTATGATGAATGCTGCTCTATGATGAATGCTGCTCTATGATGAATTCATCTGTATGCTGCTTTTAATAAAGGAATATCTGTGCACTCAACCTTGTACATTCACTTAGTTATCCCCACAACTAGGTATATGTGTACTGAGTGTAGACTGGGCAGTAGAACACGGGTAGTACTAGTAGTAATGTAACACCAATGTATCAAACAACACAGTAATGAGTATTAATAATAGCTGATTAGGAGTTGGGAGTAAATGACTCTTAGGAAACAAACACAGAAAGATGCCACGCGGTGCGGATCTCGTGCTGTGTCTGCCTCTACATCAGCAGCATATGCGTCTGGTTTACCATTAGCAAGAATTCACACCTGCCCTATAACAGGGGTAAAAGCACCATTAACGGGTGTACACGGGTGTGTCTGCATGTGTTGCATTTGTATAAACACTGCATTACTGCACTGCGCCCCCCCCATCCCACCGCTTCAGGCGCAGGAGGGTGTAAGGCCCAGGGTCACACAATAGGCGCCCACTTCCTGGGCATGCGCAGAGTGATTTCACGCTACACACACTGCTCACATCCCCTGCGGTATCAGCCCAAAAGTACCAATAAACACTTTCATATGATATGATCTAAATGAAAAAGATCTATTGGGCACCGGAGACCCCACACACAATACTCTGCAACCTCCGCAGTGGAGACCTGGGGGCAAATGTGTGTGAGGTGAATACACAGACCTGAGACCCCTCCTCTGTGATTTTTGGCAGCTTTCAGTCCAGAATGTAATTCAGGAGAAGTTACAGACAATATCATCTGTGTTTGTTGCAGGATGAGAGTCTCTATATTTGCACAGTTACAATGTACATGGCTGTAAGTGATTGTTAGCGCCTCCTGGTGGCAGTGAGGACACACAGCTGGCACATCAGGATCACACACATCATTATGTGTCACTTTATACTAGAGATGGGCGGGTCCGGTTCTCCGAGAACCGAACCCACCCGAACTTTGGGTATCCGAGTACCGAGCTGAGCAGCTCGGTACTCTCCCGCCAATTCCGAATCCAAATCGAGGCCGAACGTCATTGTGACGTCGTCGGATCTCGGGACTCGGTTCTCGCGATACTTCAACTTTATAAATACACGCCTCCACAGCAATCCATCGCCATTTGACAGAGGGAGAGAGCAGGGTGTAGTCATAGGCTAATTAGAGCAGGGACAGAGAAAGAATACAATATTGTTCTTGCAATTGCTCTAACCAAAATCGCTAGTGCAGAGAGGAGGATAGAGGTTTATTATTTTTTCTTCATATTTGGCACTCCCCAGCGCTTTTGGGTTGTCCCCCATAATTGTGCATTAATATTTCTGGCTGTCAAAAGTCATATCTGTCAGCAGTATCTACTCAATAAATGTTAGCACTCCTCAGTGTTTTTGGGGTGTCCTCTCTAATTGTGCATTAATATTTCTGGCTGTCAAAAGTCATATCTGTCAGCAGTATCTACTCAATAATTTTAAGCACTCCTCAGTGTTTTTGGGGTGTCCTCTCTAATTGTGCATTAATATTTCTGGCTGTCAAAAGTCATATCTGTCAGCAGTATCTACTCAATAATTTTAAGCACTCCTCAGTGTTTTTGGGGTGTCCTCTCTAATTGTGCATTAATATTTCTGGCTGTCAAAAGTCATATCTGTCAGCAGTATCTACTCAATAAATTTTAGCACTCCTCTGTGTTTTTGGGGTGTCCTCCCTAATTGTGCATTAATATTTCTGGCTGTCAAAAGTCATATCTGTCAGCAGTATCTACTCAATAAATGTTAGCACTCCTCAGTGTTTTTGGGGTGTCCTCTCTAATTGTGCATTAATATTTCTGGCTGTCAAAAGTCATATCTGTCAGCAGTATCTACTCAATAAATGTTAGCACTCCTCAGTGTTTTTGGGGTGTCCTCTCTAATTGTGCATTAATATTTCTGGCTGTCAAAAGTCATATCTGTCAGCAGTATCTACTCAATAATTTTAAGCACTCCTCAGTGTTTTTGGGGTGTCCTCTCTAATTGTGCATTAATATTTCTGGCTGTCAAAAGTCATATCTGTCAGCAGTATCTACTCAATAATTTTAAGCACTCCTCAGTGTTTTTGGGGTGTCCTCTCTAATTGTGCATTAATATTTCTGGCTGTCAAAAGTCATATCTGTCAGCAGTATCTACTCAATAATTTTAAGCACTCCTCAGTGTTTTTGGGGTGTCCTCTCTAATTGTGCATTAATATTTCTGGCTGTCAAAAGTCATATCTGTCAGCAGTATCTACTCAATAAATTTTAGCACTCCTCTGTGTTTTTGGGGTGTCCTCCCTAATTGTGCATTAATATTTCTGGCTGTCAAAAGTCATATCTGTCAGCAGTATCTACTCAATAAATGTTAGCACTCCTCAGTGTTTTTGGGGTGTCCTCTCTAATTGTGCATTAATATTTCTGGCTGTCAAAAGTCATATCTGTCAGCAGTATCTACTCAATAATTTTAAGCACTCCTCAGTGTTTTTGGGGTGTCCTCTCTAATTGTGCATTAATATTTCTGGCTGTCAAAAGTCATATCTGTCAGCAGTATCTACTCAATAATTTTAAGCACTCCTCAGTGTTTTTGGGGTGTCCTCTCTAATTGTGCATTAATATTTCTGGCTGTCAAAAGTCATATCTGTCAGCAGTATCTACTCAATAAATTTTAGCACTCCTCAGTGTTTTTGGGGTGTCCTCTCTAATTGTGCATTAATATTTCTGGCTGTCAAAAGTCATATCTGTCAGCAGTATCTACTCAATAATTTTAAGCACTCCTCAGTGTTTTTGGGGTGTCCTCTCTAATTGTGCATTAATATTTCTGGCTGTCAAAAGTCATATCTGTCAGCAGTATCTACTCAATAATTTTAAGCACTCCTCAGTGTTTTTGGGGTGTCCTCTCTAATTGTGCATTAATATTTCTGGCTGTCAAAAGTCATATCTGTCAGCAGTATCTACTCAATAAATTTTAGCACTCCTCAGTGTTTTTGGGGTGTCCTCCCTAATTGTGCATTAATATTTCTGGCTGTCAAAAGTCATATCTGTCAGCAGTATCTACGCAATGGATTCAAAGCAGTCCACATATGATCTAAATGAGCAACCAGGTTCTGTCACCAGTCCTGATGTTAGTGTTCCCAGTACGTCATCTGGCCAAGGCGATGTCAAACAACAGAGTGTTTTCAAATTAGTGCAAAAAACAAAAACCAAAAAAAAATTTACTGTATTGAAGCGAAAACGAAGTGTAACTGAGCAAAAGTTAAGTGACGATAAAAAAAAAATTGCAAGCATGCCATTCTACACACGCAGTGGCAAAGAGAGAATGAGGCCTTCACCTTTGGCTATTAGTGGCAGATCCCAAAAAGTTACCCAGCCTACAATTGGTGCACAACTACTGTTACGCGTCAAAGCTGAGCTGCAAGATACCAGTGAGGCATTACAGGAGAATATTTGCTCTGATTCACAAATGACAACAATCCCTGTGGAGAGTCCATCCAACAGTGGGATGTCTAATCGTGAGCATTCTGCTGATGTGTGCCTTAATAGCCCGAGTGTAGCCGGTGATACCCAAATTGAGGATGCCACTTTGGAATTAGAAGAGGATGAGGGGGAGATTTGTGTAGGCGACGAGGGCGCTAATGAGGATGTTGATGAGGATGAGGTTGTTTGTGTAAGTCCTGCACCAGTGGCAGCAGTTCTGGCACGTGACAAGAAAAAGGCCATTGTCATGCCTGGGCATAAAACAAAAAAATCCACTTCTTATGTGTGGAATTATTTCTACCCAAATCCAGACAACAATTGTATAGCCATTTGTAGTGTATGTGAAGCCACAGTCAGTCGAGGGAGGGACCTTAACCATCTTGGAACCTCGTCTATGTTACGCCATTTAACGAGAGTTCATGGCAAAGTGTTGGGAAAAGCTGAAAGTTCTTCCCAAAAGAATACAAGCACTCCCTCATCAGCTAAGACCCTCCGCTCACCGACATACCGACGGCCACAAAATACACCCACCACACCATCCTCATCAATATCCTCAGTAGCGCTCGGAGTTAGCCCGGCATCCCACTTAAGGCTGGATGACTCCGGCACTATTATTGATTCCTCTGAAGAAAGCGTTAGTCCTGCTGCTGCTGTTGCTGCTGCTGGGGGTGAATCGTCATCCCAGAGGCAGGTGAATAAAATGAGCAGTCCTACATTTCAGCAATTAACTGTGAAACAATCCTTTGCGAGGGGAAGCAAATATGACAGCAGTCACCCAGTCGCCAAGCGAATCACAGACGCCATGGCTGCAATGTTAGTGTTAGATCTGCGTCCAATCTCCACCATAAACGCAGCTGGTTTTTCACAGTTAATTGAGGTTTTGTGTCCGCGTTACAGAATTCCATCGCGACACCATTTCTCCCGTAAAGCTATTCCACAACTATACCAAAAAGTGTGTAAAAATGTAGAGATTGCGCTGAAAAATGCCATTCTGCCCACTGTTCACTTAACCACAGATATGTGGACAAGTGGAAGTGGCCAAACCAAAGACTATATGACTGTGACAGCCCACTGGGTTGGTCATTCACCTTCACCAGCAGGAACAGCAGCAGCATGTACACCACTACGTAACATTTGTCACAGGCAGGCCACTCTTTGTATCACCGGCTTCACTAACAGGCATACGGCTGACAATTTGTTACGCAAACTGAGAGATGTGATTGATGCATGGCTTATACCACTCGGACTCTCCCCAGGGTATGTCATTTCAGATAACGCCAACAATATAGTGCGAGCATTACAGCTGGGTGATTTCCAACATATTCCCTGTTTTGCTCACACCATCAACTTGGTGGTGCAGAGCTTCCTACGAAACAACCGTGAGGTGCAGGAGATGCTTTCGGTGGCCCGTAAAATTTCAGGCCATTTCAGGCATTCAGCCACAGCATGTAGGAGATTACAGCAGCTCCAAGAGCAGTTTAACTTGCCCTGCCACCAACTTAAGCAAGAGGTGGTAACTCGGTGGAATTCCACCCTGTACATGCTTCAGAGGATGGAGGAACAGCGCAAAGCCATCCAAGCATATTGCACAAGTCATGACATTGGGAAAGGAGGGGGGATGTATTTCACTCTTGCACAGTGGGGAATCCTTTCAGTGCTGTGCAAGGTGCTGAAACCATTTGAAGTTGTGACATGTGAGGTCAGTGCAGACTCTGCTAGTTTGAGCCAAGTCATTCCTTTAATTAGACTATTGGAAAAGCAGCTTGAGAAAATGAAGGAGGAGCTGAAAGCAAGCAATTCAGCAAAGTATGTTGGCCTTGTCGATCAAGTACTTAATTCGCTTCACAATGATCCTCGAGTTATTAAGATCTTGAACTCGGATCAGTACGTTTTGGCCACTGTGCTTGATCCAAGGTTTAAAACCTACATTGAGTCTTTACTTGTAAATGAGCGAGATGTGAACTTTTGCAAGGAGCTATTGCTCAGCAAGTTGGCCGCTGAACTGGGCCTCGGCTTGACGACGTGTCCTCCTTCACTTTCTCAAGCTGTTGCTCGTAAAAAATTAAATTTCCAAAAAAGAAGCAGGGAAGACACAGGGGGCAGACGAGAACAATTTAACATCTGGGCTGGTTTGAAGGATTTTTCAAAAAAAAGTGTCACTTTGCCCATAAGTCCATCCAATATGAGTATAAACATGCAAAGGATGGTGGAGGATTACTTTCAAGAGGTAGTTGATATGGAAATGTCAGACAGTCCCTTTCCTTACTGGGAAGAAAAGCAAGCTATTTGGAAACCCATGTACAAACTTGCTTTGCAATACCTAAGCTGCCCACCCTCCAGTGTGTACTCTGAACGAGTGTTCAGCACAGCAGGGAACTTAGTCAGTGATCGCCGTAGAAGGTTACTTCCCAAAAATGTGGAGAAAATGATGTTTATAAAAATGAACTACATCTTCCACGAGGAAGGCCTTCACCATCCAAGACATGCAAGCACTGACTGTTCTCTAATGGCGGATTCAAGCGGCGATGAATTGATAGTCTGTGATGATGACGATAACACTGATGAGGGTGAGGATGAAGCTGAAGATGATGCCGATAACATCTTTTTAAAACTTTCTATGTAAGTGTAGGGTGCAATCTACCCCCAAAGAGGAAAGGGACTTGTGGCATTTCCATATCACATACCATCTTGAAAGGCTGCTGTTAGGGCAATTTATCCTTAAGGGTAGGGTGTCATAGACAGAGTGACCCTAAACTGGCTTTGTCCATTTTTCATAATATTGTACAGTCTATAATGGCTGAATTTTTTAGTATTTTATACAAGTGGAGGGGGGCCTAGAGAGACAGAAACCAAACTGGCTTTCTCCATGTCAATTAATATTGTACAGTCTATAATGGCTGAATTTTTTAGTATTTTATACAAGTGGAGGGGGGCCTAGAGAGACAGAAACCAAACTGGCTTTCTCCATGTCAATTAATATTGTACAGTCTATAATGGCTGAATTTTTTAGTATTTTATACAAGTGGAGGGGGGCCTAGAGAGACAGAAACCAAACTGGCTTTCTCCATGTCAATTAATATTGTACAGTCTATAATGGCTGAATTTTTTAGTATTTTATACAAGTGGAGGGGGGCCTAGAGAGACAGAAACCAAACTGGCTTTCTCCATGTCAATTAATATTGTACAGTCTATAATGGCTGAATTTTTGGGTATTTTATACAAGTGGAGGGGGGCCTTGAGAGACAGAAACCAAACTGGCTTTCTCCATGTCAATTAATATTGTACAGTCTATAATGGCTGAATTTTTTGGTATTTTATACAAGTGGAGGGGGGCCTTGAGAGACAGAAACCAAACTGGCTTTTTCCATTTCTTTACATATTTAACTATAAGTGTAGGGTGTAATATACATTCAAAGACGATGGCTGCATTGCCAATATGCATAGATGGAGAGGAAGACAATCTGTTTTGTGTGTAGAATAGGCCTACCAACGAAGAATTAAACTGTTTTTTGGGATGATTTATTACCTCAACAATTAGATTACTTGTCTCTAAAACAGTTGGAGCACTAAATTGGGTTAATTTAGGCCCAAAAACATGGATTTTCCCAAAAAATAGCAAAACAAAACCAAACAAAACCAAAACCAAAACCAAAACACGCAATGGAGGTTTTGCAAAACCAAAACCAAAACCAAAACACGACGGTAATCCAGATCCAAAACCGAATCCAAAACCAAAACACGGGGGTCAGTGACCATCTCTACTTTATACAGAGGTCTGTATACCCTAATATACAGGTATCACCACCCTACCATTATCTGACTGTGCTGGTAAAATAAAGTCTCCTGGGTATTATACACCGGACATTACCATCACCAGCGGTTATTTTATAAAGAGTGGCACTCCACTGCAGACTATCTCTCTGTCACATGTTATATCCTATACAGACTGTCTCTGTCAGACGTTATGTCCTATACAGACTGTCTCTCTCTCTCACACGTTATGTCCTATACAGACTGTCTCTCTGTCAGACGTTATGTCCTATACAGACTGTCTCTCTCTCTGTCACACATTATATCCTATACAGACTGTCTCTGTCACATGTTGTATCCTATACAGACTGTCTTTCTCTCTCACACGTTATATCCTATACAGACTGTCTCTGTCACATGTTATATCCTATACAGACTGTCTCTGTCAGACGTTATGTCCTATACAGACTGTCTCTCTCTGTCACACGTTATATCCTATACAGACTGTCTCTCTCTCTCACACGTTATATCCTATACAGACTGTCTCTGTCACATGTTATATCCTATACAGACTGTCTCTGTCACATGTTATATCCTATACAGACTGTCTCTTTGTCACATGTTGTATCCTATACAGACTGTCTCTGTCACATGTTATATCCTATACAGACTGTCTCTTTGTCACATGTTGTATCCTATACAGACTGTCTCTCTGTCACATGTTGTATCCTATACAGACTGTCTCTGTCACATGTTATATCCTATACAGACTGTCTCTGTCACATGTTATATCCTATACAGACTGTCTCTGTCAGACGTTATGTCCTATACAGACTGTCTCTCTCTCTCACACGTTATATCCTATACAGACTGTCTCTCTGTCACATGTTGTATCCTATACAGACTGTCTCTCTGTCAGACATTATGTCCCATACAGACTGTCTCTCTCTCTGTCACACATTATATCCTATACAGACTGTTTCTGTCACACATTATATCCTATACAGACTGTCTCTCTGTCACATGTTATGTCCTATACAGAGTCAGACTGTCTCTTTGTCACATGTTATATCCTATACAGACTGTCTCTGTCACATGTTATATCCTATACAGACTGTCTCTTTGTCACATGTTGTATCCTATACAGACTGTCTCTGTCACATGTTATATCCTATACACACTGTCTCTGTCACATGTTATATCCTATACAGACTGTCTCTTTGTCACATGTTGTATCCTATACAGACTGTCTCTCTGCCACATGTTGTATCCTATACAGACTGTCTCTGTCACATGTTATATCCTATACAGACTGTCTCTGTCACATGTTATATCCTATACAGACTGTCTCTGTCAGACGTTATGTCCTATACAGACTGTCTCTCTCTCTCACACGTTATATCCTATACAGACTGTCTCTCTGTCACATGTTGTATCCTATACAGACTGTCTCTCTGTCAGACATTATGTCCCATACAGACTGTCTTTCTCTCTGTCACACATTATATCCTATACAGACTGTTTCTGTCACACATTATATCCTATACAGACTGTCTCTCTGTCACATGTTATGTCCTATACAGAGTCAGACTGTCTCTTTGTCACATGTTATATCCTATACAGACTGTCTCTGTCACATGTTATATCCTATACAGACTGTCTCTTTGTCACATGTTATATCCTATACAGACTGTCTCTTTGTCACATGTTGTATCCTATACAGACTGTCTCTGTCACATGTTATATCCTATACAGACTGTCTCTGTCACATGTTATATCCTATACAGACTGTCTCTTTGTCACATGTTGTATCCTATACAGACTGTCTCTCTGTCACATGTTGTATCCTATACAGACTGTCTCTGTCACATGTTATATCCTATACAGACTGTCTCTGTCACATGTTATATCCTATACAGACTGTCTCTGTCAGACGTTATGTCCTATACAGACTGTCTCTCTCTCTCACACGTTATATCCTATACAGACTGTCTCTCTGTCACATGTTGTATCCTATACAGACTGTCTCTCTGTCAGACATTATGTCCCATACAGACTGTCTCTCTCTCTGTCACACATTATATCCTATACAGACTGTTTCTGTCACACATTATATCCTATACAGACTGTCTCTCTGTCACATGTTATGTCCTATACAGAGTCAGACTGTCTCTTTGTCACATGTTATATCCTATACAGACTGTCTCTGTCACATGTTATATCTAAAGACGTTCACTGACCCCGTGTTCTGGTTTTGGATCTGGACTAACTTCGTGTTTTGGTTTTGGTTTTGGCAAAACAGCTCTCGTGTGTTTTTGTTTTGGTTTTGGATCTGGATATTTTAAAAACATTGCTAAAATGTGCTAAAATCACACAATTTTACTGCTTTTTTTGTTCCTACATTATTATTAACCTCAATAACACTAATTTCAAGTCATTTGCAGTCAATTTTGACCACCTCACAGGTCACAATATTATTTTAATACACTTTTGGACCAAAACTGCAGCAACCTGGCTGGATGGTAAGCGACAGAGCAATGACTCAAACACACGGCAGTTCCTACCACATCTAGGACACATTGGCACACAGCAGTGGCAGAAAAGAAAAGTGGTGCAAGATGGAATTGTCCTGGGATCATGAAACCAGTTATGGTTCATTTGATGGCTCCACCCGTTCCTTGGATAACTGTGGTAATTCTACAGCTAATACATGGACAGAGTGAAGCGGGCGGTCATGTACAAGGAGACCCTCAAAGGTGGGAAAGGGATCCCAGATATCCCCACCATGCTGTGCGCCATCTTTGTCTGTAACTGCATCTGCAGAACTCTTATTGAAAAGAACATTTGCTCTGCTGGGAAGTCCATGTCTCTCTTTTTCCTCCTGCCTCCTTGGAGGACCCTTGGTTGGGACAAGTGGGACAGCTCCTTCCCTTACTACTGGACTACACCTTGGTTTTACCTGGATACTGGACAATTTGTGAGGGAGCTCCATCTGGAGGGACTTAAACCAGACTTGTGGAAGCCAAATACTGTCCACAAGTTCATCAGCGCTAAAGACAAAATGGAGTCTGTTCCAGGCTCCCTGCTGCTACAGCAAAACACGTGTGGGGGAATGTGGCCTCTAAGAGGCTGACTACTAGACACAAAGTCATTGCATGGATGGCTATCCAGGGAGGTCTGCCTCTCAGGACATTCATGCACTGCCGGAACCTGTGCCGATACATCCACTGCCCCTTCTGCATCACCAGAAGGGAAACAGCATAGCGTATATTTTTAGACTGCCCCATGGGACAGGCACTGATCCAAAAATCGCGAGATGCGAGACCCGACGACGCAACAATGACGTTTTGCCTCGTTTTCAATCCCGAGGGAGCGCTACTCGGATCTGCTAAGTTCGGGTGTGTTTGGTTCTCAGGGACCTGAGCCTGAGCATCTCTAGTTATATCCTATACAGACTGTCTCTCTCTCACACATTATATCCTATACAGACTGTCTCTCTGTCACACACATATATATATATGTGTTTGCGGGGGTTTCCTGTAGAGATGAGCGCACTCGGATTTCTGAAATCCGAGCCCACCCGAACGTTGCCGATCCGAGTCGAATCCGAGACAGATCCGGGTATTGGCGCCAAATTCAAATCTGAAACTGAGGCTCTGACTCATAATCCCGTTGTCGGATCTCGCGATACTCGGATCCTATAAATTCCCCGCTAGTCGCCGCCATCTTCACTCGGGCATTGATCAGGGTAGAGGGAGGGTGTGTTAGGTGGTCCTCTGTCCTGGTAGATCTCGTGCTGTGCTGTTTAGTTCTGTGCTGTGCTGTTTAGTTCTGTGCTGTGCTGTGCTGTGCTGTGTTCTGCAGTATCAGTCCAGTGGTGCTGTGTGCTGTGCTCTGTCCTTCTGAGGTCAGTGGTGCTGCTGGGTCCTGTGCTGTGTCCTGTTCAGTCCAGTGGTGCTGTGTCCTGTGCTCTGTGCTTCTAAGGGCATAGTTATTTCCCCAATATTCCCCTGTGTTTAAAAAAATAAAAAAAAGTTATTTAAAAAAATACCAAAAACTAATTTAATTTTTTTTAATTACCACAAAATTTGCACAACCAATCCTGCAGTATAAGCCCATTGGTACTGCAATATTACCAAGTTCACACATTCAGCAGTAAAAGTCCAGTGGTACTGCAATATTACAAAGTTCACACATTCTGCAGTATCAGTCCAGTGGTGCTGTGTCCTGTGCTCTGTCCTGCTGAGTTCCGTAGTGCTGCTGGGTCCTGTGCCGTGTCCTGTTCAGTCCAGTGGTGCTGTGTCCTGTGCTCTGTGCTTCTAAGGGCATAGTTATTTCCCCATTATTCCCAAGTTTTTAAAAAATAAAAAAAAAGTAAAAAAAAATAAAAAATTAAAAATTAAAAAAAATATATATAATTATAACCAAATTTGCAAAACCAATCCAGCAGTATAAGTCCATTGGTACTGCAATATTACAAAGTTCACACATTCTGCAGTATCAGTCCAGTGGTGCTGTGTCCTGTGCTCTGTCCTGCTGAGTTCCGTAGTGCTGCTGGGTCCTGTGCCGTGTCCTGTTCAGTCCAGTGGTGCTGTGTCCTGTGCTCTGTGCTTCTAAGGGCATAGTTATTTCCCCATTATTCCCAAGTTTTTAAAAAATAAAAAAAAAGTAAAAAAAAATTAAAAATTAAAAATTAAAAAAAAAATATATAATTATAACCAAATTTGCAAAACCAATCCAGCAGTATAAGTCCATTGGTACTGCAATATTACCAAGTTCACACATTCTGCAGTATCTTGTGCTACATATAATGTAGACCAAAAATTTGGAGGATAAAGTAGGGAAAGATCAAGACCCACTTCCTCCTAATGCTGAAGCTGCTGCCACTAGTCATGACATAGACGATGAAATGCCATCAACGTCGTCTTCCAAGCCCGATGCCCAATCTCGTAGTACCGGGCATGTAAAATCCAAAAAGCCCAAGTTAAGAAAAAGTAGCAAAAAGAGAAACTTAAAATCATCTGAGGAAAAACGTAAAGTTGCCAATATGCCATTTACGACACGGAGTGGCAAGGAACGGCTTAGGCCCTGGCCCGTGTTCATGACTAGTGGTTCAGCTTCACCCACGGATCTTAGCCGGTGGTTGTCAAGCCTGACCTTCCCATCACTGTACGGGAAGAGGTGGCTCGGGAGGAGGCTATTGATGATGTAGCTGGCGCTGTGGAGGAACTTGATGATGAGGATGGTGATGTGGTTATTGTAAATGAGGCACCAGGGGGGGAAACAGCTGATGTCCATGGGATGAAAAAGCCCATCGTCATGCCTGGTCAGAAGACCAAAAAATGCACCTCTTCGGTCTGGAGTTATTTTTATCCAAATCCAGACAACCAATGTATGGCCATATGTAGCTTATGTAAAGCTCAAATAAGCAGGGGTAAGGATCTTGCCCACCTAGGAACATCCTCCCTTATACGTCACCTGAATAACCTTCATAGTTCAGTGGTTAGTTCAGGAACTGGGGCTAGGACCCTCATCGGTACAGGGACACCTAAATCCCGTGGTCCAGTTGGATACACACCAGCAACACCCTCCTCGTCAACTTCCTCCACAATCTCCATCAGATTCAGTCCTGCAGCCCAAGTCAGCAGCCAGACTGAGTCCTCCTCAATACGGGATTCATCCGAGGAATCCTGCAGCGGTACGCCTACTACTGCCACTGCTGCTGTTGCTGCTGTTAGTCGGTCATCTTCCCAGAGGGGAAGTCGTAAGACCGCTAAGTCTTTCACAACAATTGACCGTCCAACAGTCGTTTGCCATGACCACAAAATACGATAGTAGTCACCTTATTGCAAAGCGTATAACTGCGGCTGTAACTGCAATGTTGGTGTTAGACGTGCGCCCGGTGTCCGCCATCAGTGGAGTGGGATTTAGAGGGTTGATGGAGGTATTGTGTCCCCGGTACCAAATCCCGTCGAGATTCCACTTCACTAGGCAGGCGATACCAAAAATGTACAGAGAAGTACGATCAAGTGTCCTCAGTGCTCTAAAAAATGCGGTTGTACCCACTGTCCACTTAACCACGGACATGTGGACAAGTGGTTCTGGGCAAACGAAGGACTATATGACTGTGACAGCCCACTGGGTAGATGCATCCCCTTCCGCAGCAACAGCAACAGCTGCATCAGTAGCAGCAACTACAAAATGGCTGCTCGTGCAAAGGCAGGCAACATTGTGTATTACAGGCTTTAATAAGAGGCTCAACGCTGACAACATATTAGAGAAAATGAGGGAAATTATCTCCCAGTGGCTTACCCCACTTAGACTCTCATGGGGATTTGTGGTGTCAGACAATGCCAGTAACATTGTGCGGTAATTAAATATGGGCAATTTCCAGCACGTCCCATGTTTTGCCCACACCATTAATTTGGTGGTGCAGCATTACCTCAAGAGTGACAGGGGTGTGCAGGAGATGCTTGCGGTGGCGCGCAAAATTGCTGGACACTGTCGGCATTCAGCCAGTGCCTACCGCAGACTAGAGGCACATCAAAAAAGCATGAACCTGCCCTGCCATCACCTCAAACAAGAGGTTGTGACGCGCTGGAACTCCACCCTCTATATGCTGCAGAGGATGGAGGAGCAGCAAAAGGCCATTCAGGCCTACACAGCCACCTACGACATAGGCAAAGGAGTGGGGATGCGCCTCAGTCAAGCGCTGTGGAGACTGATTTCCGTGTTGTGCAAGGTTCTGCAGCCATTTGAACTTGCCACACGAGAAGTCAGTTCCGACACTGCCAGCTTGAGTCAGGTCATTCCCCTGATCAGGCTGTTGCAGAAGCAGCTGGAGAAAGTGAGGGAGGAGCTGGTAAGCCATTGCGATTACACCAAGCATGTAGCTCTTGTGGATGTAGCCCTTCGTACGCTTTGCCAGGATCCGAGGGTGGTCACTCTTTTAAAGTCAGAGGAATACATTCTGGCCACCGTGCTCGATCCTCGGTTTAAAGCGTATGTTGTGTCTCTGTTTCCGGCGGACACAAGTCTACAGCGGTGCAAAGACCTGCTGGTCAGGAGATTGTCCTCTGAAGAGGACCGTGACATGCCAACAGCTCCACCCTCATTTTCTTCCACATCTATGGCTGCGAGGAAAAAGCTCAGTTTTCCCAAAAGAGGCACTGGCGGGGATGCTGATAACATCTGGTCCGGACTGAAGGACCTGCCAACCATTGCAGACATGTCTACTCTCGCTGCATTGGATGCTGTCACAATAGAAAAAATTGTGGATGATTACTTTGCTGACACCATCCAAGTAGACATGTCAGACAGTCCATATTGTTACTGGCAGGAAAAAAAGGCAGTTTGGAAGCCCCTGTACAAACTGGCTCTATTTTACCTGAGTTGTCCCCCCTCCAGTGTGTACTCGGAAAGAGTTTTTAGTGCAGCGGGGAACCTGGTCAGTGAGCGGTGAAGGAGGTTGCTTCCTCATAACGTTGAAAAAATGATGTTTATAAAAATGAATAATCAATTCCTCAATGAAGTACAGCACTGCCCTCCAGATACTACAGAGGGACCTGTGGTTGTGGAGTCCAGCGGGGACGAATTGATAATGTGTGATGAGGAGGAAGTACACACTGTAGGGGGAGAGGAATCAGAGGTTGAGGATGAGGACGACATCTTGCCTCAGTAGAGCCTGTTTAGTCTGTACAGGGAGAGATGAATAGCTTTTTTGGTGTGGGGGCCCAAACAAACCAATCATTTCAGCCACAGTTGTTTGGTAGGCCCTGTCGCTGAAATGATTGATTTGTTAAAGTGTGCATGTCCTATTTCAACAACATAAGGGTGGGTGTGAGGGCCCAAGGACAATTCCATCTTGGAACTTTTTTTTTTGCATTATATGACCAATCAACAGTCGTTTGCCATGTTCAAAAAGTAAAACCAAATTTAAACAAATTCAAGAAATTAAACCAAAAGTAAAATGCCCTGTCATAATTTAAAACAAGAGGTATTGACGTGCTCTAAAACTACTGTATTGTTGTTTATATTTTATAAACACTACACTTGAAAGCTTGAGTCTTTCAATAAAAAAGTAACTGTCCATTGCACGAATATTTGCAACAGGGACAATTTTAGGGTTAAGAAAGTCAACTAATAACACTTCGACGCTGTCTGTCTTTATAAACACTACACTTGGAAGTTGGAGGAGGTATTCCAGGTACATTTATTGGTGCGATTCATAAAAGTTCAGGGTTTTTAATATATTGCGGTGACCCACTCCTCTACGCAGTCCAGGTACATTTATTGGTGCGATTCATAAAAGTTCAGGGTTTTTAATATATTGTGGTGACCCACTCCTCTACGCAGTCCAGGTACATTTATTGGTGCGATTCATAAAAGTTCAGGGTTTTTAATATATTGTGGTGACCCACTCCTCTACGCAGTCCAGGTACATTTATTGGTGCGAATCAAACAAGTTGATGGTTTTCTTATTATATATATTGTGGTGACCCACTCCTCTACGCAGTCCAGGTACATTTATTGGTGCGATTCATAAAAGTTCAGGGTTTTTAATATATTGTGGTGACCCACTCCTCTACGCAGTCCAGGTACATTTATTGGTGCGATTCATAAAAGTTCAGGGTTTTTAATATATTGTGGTGACCCACTCCTCTACGCAGTCCAGGTACATTTATTGGTGCGATTCATAAAAGTTCAGGGTTTTTAATATATTGTGGTGACCCACTCCTCTACGCAGTCCAGGTACATTTATTGGTGCGATTCATAAAAGTTCAGGGTTTTTAATATATTGTGGTGACCCACTCCTCTACGCAGTCCAGGTACATTTATTGGTGCGAATCAAACAAGTTGATGGTTTTCTTATTATATATATTGTGGTGACCCACTCCTCTAGGCAGTCCAGGTACATTTATTGGTGCGAATCATAAAAGTTCAGGGTTTTTAATATATATTGTGGTGACCCACTCCTCTACGCAGTCAGGGTACATTTATTGGTGCGATTCATAAAAGTTCAGGGTTTTTAATATATTGTGGTGACCCACTCCTCTACGCAGTCCAGGTACATTTATTGGTGCGAATCAAACAAGTTGATGGTTTTCTTATTATATATATTGTGGTGACCCACTCCTCTACGCAGTCCAGGTACATTTATTGGTGCGATTCATAAAAGTTCAGGGTTTTTAATATATATTGTGGTGACCCACTCCTCTACGCAGTCCAGAAAGATACCTTGTTGCAACGTTTTGGACTAATAACTATATTGTGAGGTGTTCAGAATACAATGTAAATTAGTGGAAATGCTTGTTATTGAATGTTATTGAGGTTAATAATAGCCTAGGAGTGAAAATAAGCCCAAAAACTTGATTTTTAAACTTTTTATGTTTTTTTCAAAAAAAATCCGAATCCAAAACCTTAAATCCGAACCGAGACCTTTCGTCAAGTGTTTTGCGAGACAAATCCGAACCCCAAAAATAACGAAAATCCGGATCCAAAACACAAAACACGAGACCTCAAAAGTCGCCGGTGCACATCCCTAGTATTGTGGCCCCGGCACCAAATTTACTACCGGGGCCACTCCACTGTGCAGTTAATATTTAGGTGTATCAGATATTAAACAACGGTGACAGTTGATGCCCAATTTTTTAATTATATTGTGGCCTCGGTACCAAATTGTGTATCGGGGCCACCACACTACGCAGTCCATACCCTTTTTTGGTGGGATTCTGACCCGTGGAGGGTTTTTTAATTATATTGTGGCCTCGGTACCAAATTGTGTACCGGGGCCACCACACTACGCAGTCAAGATAGATAAATGCGTATCATAGATAAAGTACATTCAGTGGTGTGGGGCAAATTGAAAAATATTCAAAATGCACTGACATTATCAAAAACAAGAGGTTGTCACACGCTAAAACTCCAACATGTATATGATGGAGAGGATGGAGGAGCAGCCGTATGTGTAGTGTAATGCAGACCTGTTGAAGGTTTTTTATATATTTTATTGTGGTGCCCAGTGCCCACTCCTCTACGCAGTCCAGGTACATTTATTGGTGCGAATCATACAAGTTGATGGTTTTTAATATATATTGTGGTGACCCACTCCTCTACGCAGTCCAGGTACATTTATTGGTGCGAATCATACAAGTTGATGGTTTTCTTATTATATATATTGTGATGACCCACTCCTCTACGCAGTCCAGGTACATTTATTGGTGCGAATCATAAAAGTTCAGGGTTTTTAATATATATTGTGGTGACCCACTCCTCTACGCAGTCCAGGTACATTTATTGGTGCGAATCATACAAGTTGATGGTTTTCTTATTATATATATTGTGATGACCCACTCCTCTACGCAGTCCAGGTACATTTATTGGTGCGAATCATAAAAGTTCAGGGTTTTTAATATATATTGTGGTGACCCACTCCTCTACGCAGTCCAGATACATTTATTGGTGCGAATCATAAAAGTTCAGGGTTTTTAATATATATTGTGGTGACCCACTCCTCTACGCAGTCCAGGTACATTTATTGGTGCGAATCATACAAGTTCAGGGTTTTTAATATATATTGTGGTGACCCACTCCTCTACGCAGTCCAGGTACATTTATTGGTGCGAATCATAAAAGTTCAGGGTTTTTAATATATATTGTGGTGACCCACTCCTCTACGCAGTCCAGGTACATTTATTGGTGCGAATCATACAAGTTGATGGTTTTCTTATTATATATATTGTGGTGACCCACTCCTCTACGCAGTCCAGATACATTTATTGGTGCGAATCATAAAAGTTCAGGGTTTTTTTTTTTTTAAATCAGGTAAGACTTTATTGTATTTTTTATCTTTTCTTAACATTCTAAACACTACAACAAAAAAGAAAGCCCATAACAGAAGGCTAAACCCCCAACTATATCCCACACAGTGATACAGGTATCATAAAATACACATACACAATAGGATCAAAAAAAAAAAAAAAAAGCATTGACATTCAGATTTTCAAGCCAAGGTATGCACACCTTCCACATTTTCAAGATACAGTAAAATAATAATACATTTTTGATAATACAGAATATAATCGTTGACTTTAATGACATATTACTAAGTGGCTGGATGTCTGCCCCAAGCATTACATTAGGAGAGCTCCACCTCCCTCAATCCTTCCGTGACATATGGGGATATCCTCCATCTGTACCATATTCTCTCGTACTTATCCACTAGGTTCCTGCTAGTGTACATGAATCTTTCATGGCCGACTGTATCATTAACAAGGTCGATCCAGTTATTCAAAGTCGGACCTTCAGGTGCCATCCATTTCCTAGCTATCACCACCTTTGCTAACATGAGTAGTGTGTTGATAAGCAGTCTAATAAGTCTACGGGTTTTCTTGCTCAAGCCTAAGCCAAACATACAGAGTTTTGGAGTCAAGGCCACTACTCCCACCTCCAGTCTTTTAATACAATCCTCCACCTTTCCCCAAAATGATGAGACCAGCGGACATTCCCAAATCATATGCCAAAAGTCCCCTTTCTCGCTCCTACACCTGGGACACAGAACCCTCTGACCCCCATCAAATTTAGAAAGCCGAAGAGGGGTGAGATATGCTCTGTGTAACAGAAAGAACTGGACCTGGCGAAATTTGATTGATGCAGTGACCTCTTTCGGGCTACATAACACCACATTCCATGCTTTGTCACTAAGACGCCCCAGATCACCCTCCCACCTGCATCGCAGCTCCGGCAAGCCCCCTTCACCCGATCCTTCCATCAATATTGAATACAAAAATGAAATTTGCCGCCTTTGGCCCAACCTTGAGAGTTGCACCCTTAATGAATCCACACTAAAGCTCGGGGCAGCTTCCCGAAACTGCGAGGCCAGAGCATGTCTTAACTGCAAATATCTATAAAAGTAACCCCTAGGTATCTCATATAAACTCTGAAGTTGCTCAAATGAATATAATATTCCACTCTCATACAGTTGTCCAATATGTATTATGTTATAAATTCGCCAAGCTCCAGCTCCCTCCATCCTAATCAATTCTCCAAAATCCAAATTATCCCAAAGTGGAGTGCACGGGTCCAAGTCCAATCCACCCCCAAGCTGGGATGACAGTCGCCAAATTTTCATGGCCTGTACTAACAAAGGGGGGTCCCTCACAGCCTTTCTTCCAGCCAGAAGAAACTGCACACGCATATGATTAGAGCCTGTCTCAGAAACTAAAAAGTCATGCAAATCTACACCCATCCGCGACCGGAACCATACCTCAATATGTGTCAACTGGGAGGCAAAATAATAATGCCGTAGATTTGGCAAAGCCAGGCCCCCTGATCCTCGGGAACGATATAAGGTGGTAAGCTTAACTCTTGCTCTCTTGCCTGCCCACACCAAAGAGGCCATGAGACGTTCAATGTAGCGAAATATGCTATGGGGGATATATACCGGTGACTGCTGTAAAACATACAAAAACTTTGGTTGAATTATCATTTTGATCAAATTAATTCTACCTGTGACCGACAATGGCAGCTGCTTCCATACCCCAATCCGGCTCTTAAGATAGTCAATCTGAGGCTGAACATTACACTGGATATATTGACCCATATCACTAGATATCCAGATACCAAGATATTTAAATATCGGGGTCCATTTAAGAGGAGTCTGCAAAACTTGCCCCGTAGGGCAGGTACCCTTAATCGGAGTTACACTGGATTTACTCCAATTAATCAAAAGCCCCGAGTATCTACCGAACACCGAGACCACACGGAGTAAAATTGGCAATGCTTTATCAGGATATGACACAAAAAGCAGCATATCATCTGCATAAAGGGCAATCTTGTCCGTCCTGCAGCCCATTCGTAATCCAGTGATATCTGACTGCATTCTAATCACACATGCCAATGGCTCTATGGCCAGAGCAAACAGAGTGGGGGACAGAGGGCATCCCTGTCTGGTACCTCTGCCCATAACAAACTGACGAGACACAAAGCCATTTACACAGACTCTAGCTGTAGGGCAAGAGTACAGCAGTCGAACCCACTGAATAAAAACCGGGCCAAACCCGAATTTCAACAGCACCGCCCACAAGTACCTCCACTCCACCGAGTCAAAGGCCCTAGCAGCATCTAAGGACACCACCACCGCCTCCTCCTCCGCAGGGTGGGGCAGCTGCAGATGACAAAAAAGCCTACGCAAATTTATAGCGGTAGATTTTCCCGGCATAAACCCAGTTTGGTCAGGATGCACTACCTCACTAATCACCCGGTTCAAACGTGTCGCCAAAATTTTTGCCAAAATCTTAATATCCGTTGTCAGTAACGATATCGGTCTGTATGACTCTGGAAACAAGGGATCCTTTCCCGCTTTAGGGATAAGGACTATAAGGGCTTCAGACATAGACGGAGACACACACCCCTGATCTCTAAATCTTGTAAATATGTCTTTCAAACGAGGCACAAAGAACCCCAGATGCTTCTTATACAACTCTATGGGTATCCCATCTATGCCCGGAGCCCTGCCATTTGGAAACGAGGCTATCGCAGCTACAATCTCCTCATCAGTAATTGACACATCCAAACTTTCTCTACCATCTGCACTCAGTTCAGGTAAGGAAACATCCGCTAAATACACGTCCAAATCAAAGTCTGAGTACTCAGCTCTTGACGCATAAGCATCCTTAAAATACACATAAAAAACATCACTGATCTCTTCAGTCAAGGTATGCACAACACCCAAAGTATCTGTAACACCCTCCACTACAGCAACCGCCCCTTCTGACCTAGCTAAATAAGCCAAAAACCTACCACATTTATCCGCTTCAAAATATTGAGTATGCTTAACAAATAACAACTTACGCCTTGATTTATCTAACAAGTAATCCGACCATTCTCTCTGTACCGCCAGCCAAGCCATCCTATCAGAAGCCACATGAGAAGAGAGATACACCTCCTCCAACCGCACAACCTCTTTTTCCAATCTATCACCTTTCAACCTAGACTCTCTTTTGAAACAATTAATACTTCTGATTAAGGAACCTCTTAAAAAAGCCTTAAATGAGTCCCAGACAAGAGGTGGGGCCGCCGTGTCCGCATTAGTAACAAAGTACTCCTCCCATTGGGATTCTAAAGTATTTCCGTCTTGCAATAATGTCAACCAAAAGGGGTTAAGCCTCCAAAATGCTTGACCCCGAGACACAGTAAGCCTAACTGTTAATACCAATGGAGAATGATCTGAAATCCCCCTTGGTAAATATGCAACATCAGAGACAGCCGGCAGTAACTCCTTTGATACAAGTCCTAGATCTATTCGGGAGAAAGCATTATATGAAGTGGAATAACAGGAGAAACAGACCTCTGCCGGATGCCTCAGACGCCACACATCCACCAAACTCAAGTTCAGGGTTTTTAATATATATTGTGGTGACCCACTCCTCTACGCAGTCCAGGTACATTTATTGGTGCGAATCATACAAGTTGATGGTTTTCTTATTATATATATTGTGGTGACCCACTCCTCTACGCAGTCCAGATACATTTATTGGTGCGAATCATAAAAGTTCAGGGTTTTTAATATATATTGTGGTGACCCACTCCTCTACGCAGTCCAGGTACATTTATTGGTGCGAATCATACAAGTTGATGGTTTTCTTATTATATATATTGTGGTGACCCACTCCTCTACGCAGTCCAGATACATTTATTGGTGCGAATCATAAAAGTTCAGGGTTTTTAATATATATTGTGGTGACCCACTCCTCTACGCAGTCCAGGTACATTTATTGGTGCGAATCATACAAGTTGATGGTTTTCTTATTATATATATTGTGGTGACCCACTCCTCTACGCAGTCCAGGTACATTTATTGGTGCGAATCATACAAGTTGATGGTTTTCTTATTATATATATTGTGGTGACCCACTCCTCTACGCAGTCCAGATACATTTATTGGTGCGAATCATAAAAGTTCAGGGTTTTTAATATATATTGTGGTGACCCACTCCTCTACGCAGTCCAGGTACATTTATTGGTGCGAATCATACAAGTTCAGGGTTTTTAATATATATTGTGGTGACCCACTCCTCTACGCAGTCCAGGTACATTTATTGGTGCGAATCATACAAGTTCAGGGTTTTTAATATATATTGTGGTGACCCACTCCTCTACGCAGTCCAGAAAGATACCTCGTTGCAACGTTTTGGACTAATAACTATATTGTGAGGTGTTCAGAATACACTGTAAATTAGTGGAAATGCTTGTTATTGAATGTTATTGAGGTTACTAATAGCATAGGAGTGAAAATAAGCCCAAAAACTTGATTTTTAAACTTTTTATGTTTTTTCCAAAAAAAATCCGAATCCAAAACCTTAAATCCGAACCGAGACCTTTCGTCAAGTGTTTTGCGAGACAAATCCGAACCCCAAAAATAATGAAAATCCGGATCCAAAACACAAAACACGAGACCTCAAAAGTCGCCGGTGCACATCCCTAGTTTCCTGTGGGTGCTCCGGTTCCAAATACTCCCACCGCTTACACTCCCACCCACACAAAAACATACTGGTAGCTATCAAATTAACCCTAGTCTGTGTGTGTCGGTGTGTGTGTGTCTGTGTGTGTGTGTCTGTGTGTGTCTGTGTGTGTGTGTGTCTGTGTCTGTCTGTGTGTGTGTCTGTGTGTCTGTGTCTGTCTGTGTGTGTGTCTGTGTGTGTGTGTCTGTGTGTGTGTCTGTGTGTGTGTGTCTGTGTCTGTCTGTGTGTGTGTGTGTGTCTGTGTGTGTATATTAGGGAATTTAGACTGTAAGCTCCAATGGGGCAGGGACTGATGTGAGTGAGTTCTCTGTACAGCGCTGCGGAATTAGTGGCGCTATATAAATAGCAGATGATGATGATGATCTACGTAGTACTATATATATATACTATACTATATATCCAGCACACGCTCTCACTATACAGAGATATAAATCTCCATTCTCCTCCTTCCTCCGGTCACTGTACTATGGGATGTGACATTCACAGCAGCATCTGCTCTCTGCACAGTAAGTAATCTCTGTCCAGTCACTCTATATAGTGCTGTGTTATATTATTATATTATATATTATATTAGACAGTCTCTGTAGAGTGCTATATTATATTATTATATAATATTATATTAGACAGTCTCTGTCCAGTGTCATTATAGAGTGCTGTGTTATATTAGACAGTCTGTGTGCACTCTCTTTTTTAAATGCTGTGTTCTTTTAGACAGTCTTTGTCCAGTCACTCCACAGAGTGCTATATTATATCAGACAGTCTCTGTCCAGTCTCCCTATAGAGTTCTCTATTATATTAGACAGTCTGTGTCCAGTCACAAGGGTGTCTCTATAGAGTGCTGTCTTATATTATATAGTCTCTATCCAGGTTCTGACCAGTCCAGTCTCTCTATAGAGTGCTGCATCATGCTAGACAGTCTGTGTCCAGTATCAAGACTGTCTTTATAGAATGCTGTGTTATTTTAGACAGTCTCTGTCTAGTCACAGGGCTGTCTCATAGAGTGCTGTATTACATTAGACATTCTGTGTCCAGTCACTGGGATGTCTCTATAGAGTTCTGTATTTTATTATACAGTCTCAGTTCCACATAAAGGGGTGTCTCTATATCATACTTGCCAACTCTCCCGGAACGTCCGGGAGACTCCCGCATTTTGCGGGAGTCTCCCGGACTCCCGAGAGAGTGTGGCAATCTCCCTGATCTGCCCATTAGTGGGCAGAATACGGTTCAAACGCCGCGATTCACCGGGAATCGCGGCGTCTGGCCCCGCCCCCACTGTAAAATGACGCGATTTGCGTCATTACATAACGGGGGCGGGGCTAAAATGACGCGATTTTCGGGGCCCCGCCCCCTACATGCCTACCTCCTACTAGCAGCTCCCGGAAAACAAAAATGAAATGTTGGCAAGTATGCATATAGTGCTGTTATTTTTCGACAGTCTGTTTCCAGTCACAGGGGTGTCTCTATAGAGTGTTGTATTGTTTTAGTCTGGGTCTGATTTATGTCCAAATGTATCTTGTACATTTCTGTAGAGCGCTGTATTATGTTAGACAGTCTCAGACCAGTCAGTAGGGCTGTCTCTCAAGAGCGCTGTATTATGTTAAACAGTCACTGTCCAGTCAGTAGGGGTGTCTCTCAAGAGGGCTGTATTATTTTAGACAGTCTCTGTCCAGTCAGTAGGGGTGTCTCTCGAGAGGGCTGTATTATTTTAGACAGTCTCTGTCCAGTCAGTAGGGGTGTCTCTCGAGAGGGCTGTATTATTTTAGACAGTCTCTGTCCAGTCAGTAGGGGTGTCTTTCGAGAGCGCTGTATTATGTTAGACAGTCTCAGACCAGTCAGTAGGGGTGTCTCTCGAGAGCTCCTGTATTATGTTAGACAGTCTCAGACCAGTCAGTAGGGGTGTCTCTCTAGAGCTCTGTATTATGTTAGACAGTCTCAGACCAGTCAGTAGGGGTGTCTCTCTAGAGCGTTGTATTAAGTTAGACAGTCTCAGACCAGTCAGTAGAGCTGTCTCTCTAGAGCGCTGTATTATGTTAGACAGTCTCAGACCAGTCAGTAGGGGTGTCTCTCTAAAGCGTTGTATTAAGTTAGACAGTCTCAGACCAGTCAGTAGAGGTGTCTCTCTAGAGCGCTGTATTATGATAGACAGTCTCAGACCAGTCAGTAGGGGTGTCGCTTGAGAGCGCAGTATTAATTTAGACAGTCACTGTTCGTTCCCTAGAGCAGCTTGGATAATGTGATGCTTTCTCTGGTTCAGGACACCTGAACACCTACTAGATGTCTCGTCTGCAGAGAGGGTGATGATGAGGAACCTCAGCATTCAGATCCTCTTCTCTGGAATGGGCACTAACAGCAGTGGCCAGTTCATGGGATTACAGCTGCTCCATTCCTTCAAACCGCTCATCATCCCCTGTTATTCCCTGGTGGTCTGCGTCGGTATCATCGGCAATTACCTCCTCATCTATGTCATCTGCAAAACTAAGAAGATGCACAATGTCACCAACTTCCTGGTGGGTAACCTGGCATTCTCTGACATGTTGATGTGTGCCACGTGTGTACCCCTCACCCTGGCATATGCATTTGAGCGACAGGGATGGGTTTTTGGTCACTTCATGTGTTATTTTGTCTACTTGATGCAGCCGGTGACTGTGTATGTTTCGGTCTTCACCTTGACTGTGATAGCAGTGGACAGGTACCATGCCACGGTCTACCCTCTGAGGAGAAGGCTCACCATCCCCACCTGTGCCTATATTTTGTCTGGGATTTGGCTGCTAAGTTGTCTGATGGCCACGCCAGCTTTGGTTCACACCTACTATGTTGAGTTTCCAAACTTGGATTTCTCCATCTGTGAGGAGTTCTGGTTTGGGATGGAGAGGAAGCGTCTTGCCTATGCATACAGCACACTGATCCTCACTTATGGTCTTCCTCTGATTGTCATCTCACTGTCCTACCTGAGGATCTCAGTCAAGCTGAAGAACAGAGTGGTCCCAGGGAACATCACTTACCTCCAGGCGGAGTGGGATCGAGCCAGAAGAAGGAAGACCTTCCGTTTGTTGGTGCTCGTTGTTGGGGCATTTGGACTTTGTTGGCTTCCTTTGCATATATTCAATATCATGAAAGATATTGATATTAATCTCATTGACAAACAATACTTTAACCTGGTACAGCTCCTCTGTCACTGGTTCGCAATGATGTCTGCATGCACCAACTCCTTCCTCTATGCCTGGCTGCATGACAGCTTCAGAGGGGAACTGAAGAGAATGTTCTTATGGAGGAGAAGGAGAGTTGGACCCACAGCTCCTTGTGCTCTGAGTGTGGTTCTATAATGTATAATAAGGAGCTGACAGGCAGGTGAGGTCCTGCCCCAAACTTTCCTAACCACCAATGTATCCACAGTAGGATGACCACTAGATATACCAAGCCTGAGTCATTAAGGGGAGTAACTTTGCACCTCGGCAAAACCATGTTGCATTGGAGGAGGGTGGAAATTTAAATTGTGGGGACAGATTTATAGTTGAGGTAGGGCAGATGATCCCTATATATCCTATCTCTACCATAAGATGATCAATGTATATCCTATCTCTATCATAAGGTGATCACTGTATATCCTATCTCTATCATAAGATGATCACTGTATATCCTATCTCTATCATAAGGTGATCACTGTATATCCTATCTCTATCATAAGATGATCCCTATATATCCTATCTCTACCATAAGATGATCACTGTATATCCTATCTCTATCATAAGATGATCAATGTATATCCTAGCTCTATCATAAGATGATAAATGTATATCCTATCTCTATCATAAGGTGATCACTGTATATCCTATCTCTACCATAAGATTATCACTATATATCCTATCTCTATCATAAGATGATCAATGTATATCCTATCTCTATCATAAGATGATCACTGTATATCCTATCTCTACCATAAGATGATCACTGTATATTCTCTACCATAAGATGATCACTGTATATTCTCTACCATAAGATGATCAATGTATATTCTCTACCATAAGATGATCACTGTATATCCTATCTCTATCATAAGGTGATCACTGTATATCCTATCTCTATCATAAGGTGATTACTGTATATCCTATCTCTACCATAAGATGATCACTGTATATTCTATCTCTACCATAAGATGATAAATGTATATCCTATCTCTACCATAATATGATCACTGTATATCCTATCTCTATCATAAGATGATCAATGTATATCATATCTCTACCATAAGATGATCACTGTATATTCTCTACCATAAGATGATCACAGGGATGGAAGCTACCAAATTATAAATAATGATAAGACTTCCCTTTAGTAGTTGGGTATAGAGTATATCGTATACCTGTGATCACCCCGTCTCCTTACTCTAAAGCTTCCCTCTGTTGCTGTGTTGTAGACCTGCCTTATACATACAGACAGATTTCTCACACACGTGTCCCTGGATTTCATGCGTCATTCACAATAATTACTAATGTGACAGACGTTTGCACTGTTACAATGTAATGATACATTGTGTCCATCAGAAAACCGGTTTTACTTCTAGTAATTTGTTATTTTCCGTTACATGGGACTGCTGTGGGCTTCAATTACTATTTACACATGATTTCCTGTAACATATTCTGATTACAGGGACAATATTATATACAATGTCACCGTCCTCTATCAGGTGGCAGAGGTGCGATATGATTCTAAACATTGCACATCTCTGCCTGTAGGAGGCGTAAGTTGTAAGGTAGTGAACGGCATATACTTTCATCGGATTGGTCCAGGGACTGTTTTAGGACTCAGTAACATCAATACGGATTTCATGCATTTGGGGCCAGATAAAAAACTGAACATATTGATTTCTACGGCTCCATTCACCGTGACAGTATAGTGCGTCGTCATAACGCTGCACAATCCATTGTCATCTGTTAATGCTCCGTATTTCTCTCATTAAACTGAATGGAGTTCTGCTCAACACACAAGTAATGTTTGTGTTTTTATGTGTGGTTTATGTATATTTCTTTTTCACCTTAAAATTACCCATGTAGAGATGTGATGAGCCCAGAAACTGTGCATCGCTGCTGTGAGGATGGAGGGGCCGCAGTCTGATGGCTGTCAGCGGTGTGTCTGAGACAGGACAACCTCTGCTCTCCATATGGGTGTATACAGATAGGAGATTGGACAATGCTGTGACTGTCAATACGTGTGAGCTCTTGAAGACCATGTATTATATCATTATTCTAGGTATAGTCACAGGACACAGTGCGCCTGATTCAATGCACGCAAAAACATGCATCATTCGGTCATACGCATTGTCACGAACGCCCAGCCTGTCCCAGATACTGCAATCTGCACAGCTGGCCATGACTGGAATCACTTTAGTCTCTTTTTCTGCCACCATGAATGGTTTATTATGGTGTCCTTACGTTCACTAGAACCACTTATTAATGTTTCACACTTAAATGACATACACATGTAGCATGAGCCTCCCTGGGCGTCGTAACTTCACAAAGAATAACGGGGAACACACTAGATTAAATTTATTTAATCTGAAAAATGTTTCCAATGCTTACTTACAAAAATGAATTACAAGACATGCAATATGTTACACAAATGAGTTTCAGAAAATAAAATAGGAAATAGAATCAGAGTACTACTTACTAGGTAGACTTGATATGTGAGGAAACATAATGGAAGAATATGGCACATTTCAGTCTTGATAGACTCCCTCATGAAAATGCACCCAATAATGTCTAAAGCAGAAGATTGAACCTTTCTTACAGGGTATTCACACCCACCTTAGGAATTGCACTTTCAATTAAGTCAGATTGATCCCCAAAATGACACAGAGCTTTCCGAAGTAAATTATCTATCACTAAGATATATGTTTGGGCACCTCAGAGAATCTCTCACCTCTGATCTCCTTTTAGTGACTAGATGGTTTGCAGTTTTGGGGCTTCAAACTCCTCAGAGATCCTCATCTATCTGCCTAGTTTCAAGAGACTCTTTGTTAATTGCACAGGTCACCTAGGTCAGTCAGCAAAGCATACTTTGAGAGGTTACATAAAATATACACATCGTCATACACAACAGAAAATAATAATCAGTCATTAGATATAGTAAATAATCATCACACGCATGTCCATGAACATGGAGCAGATGTGAAGATATGTCTGTTGTTGAATACGGGTCTAGGGCCGCTCTGCTGTACAGACACAGCGCAGACCAGGATACGTCCAATACATACATGGAATATAAAGTCTCAGCAGGACGCACAGAAGAAAAAGGAAGTATTCAATGTTTTTCACCGATTTATAATATAGTCATTAATGATAAAACATTAATAAAAAGGAATTTTTTCAACCCATCAAATACATTTATTAGGATGTTATTAATGTCTGATGTACATAAAATAAATTCTTACAGATGCTTCTGATTACAAACACATGTTCTAGCTGTATACACAGCCGTCATCACTAGTAACCGGCACTTACACCAGAGCTGGAGCTGGAGAAAGAAATACGACAGAATAAGACGCACCTGAAAGATGCTCAGAGCTTGAATCGGACGCAGCTGCTGCTCTCAGCTTGGGACGCCCTCACTGTACACTGACTACATGCATACGCCCTTACTGTACCCTGACTACGTATATACACCCTTACTGTACACTGACTACGTGCATACACCCTTACTGTACACTGACTACATGCATACGCCCTTACTGTACACTGACTACATGCATACGCCCTTACAGTACACTGACTACATGCATACGCCCTTACTGTACACTGACTACGTGCATACGCCCTTACTGTACACTGACTACATGCATACGCCCTTACTGTACACTGACTATGTGCATACGCCCTTACTGTACACTGACTATGTGCATACGTCCTTACTGTACACTGACTACATGCATACGCCCTTACTGTACACTGACTACATGCATACGCCCTTACTGTACCCTGACTACATGCATACGCCCTTACTGTACACTGACTACATGCATACGCCCTTACTGTACACTGACTACATGCATACGCCCTTACTGTACACTGACTATGGGCATACGCCCTTACTGTACACTGACTACATGCATACGCCCTTACTGTACACTGACTATGGGCATACGCCCTTACTGTACACTGACTACATGCATACGCCCTTACTGTACACTGACTACATGCATACGCCCTTACTGTACACTGACTACATGCATACGCCCTGACTGTACACTGACTATGTGCATACGCCCTTACTGTACACTGACTACATGCATACGCCCTTACTGTACACTGACTATGTGCATACGCCCTTACTGTACACTGACTATGTGCATACGTCCTTACTGTACACTGACTACATGCATACGCCCTTACTGTACACTGACTACGTGCATACACCCTTACTGTACACTGACTACATGCATACGCCCTTACTGTACCCTGACTACATGCATACGCCCTTACTGTACACTGACTACATGCATACGCCCTTACTGTACACTGACTACATGCATACGTCCTTACTGTACACTGACTACATGCATACGCCCTTACTGTACCCTGACTACATGCATACGCCCTTACTGTACACTGACTACATGCATACGCCCTTACTGTACACTGACTATGTATATACGTCCTTACTGTACACTGACTACATGCATACGCCCTTACTGTACACTGACTACATGCATACGCCCTTACTGTACACTGACTACATGCATACGCCCTTACTGGACACTGACTATGTGCATACGTCCTTACTGTACACTGACTATGTGCATACGTCCTTACTGTACACTGACTATGTATATACGCCCTCACTGTACACTGACTACATGCATACGCCCTTACTGTACACTGACTATGTATATACGTCCTTACTGTACACTGACTACGGGCATACGCCCTTACTGTACACTGACTACGTGCATACGTCCTTACTGTACACTGACTACGGGCATACGCCCTTACTGTACACTGACTATGTATATACGTCCTTACTGGACACTGACTATGTATATACGTCCTTACTGTACACTGACTACGTGCATACGCCCTTACTGTACACTGACTATGTATATACGCCCTTACTGGACACTGACTATGTGCATACGTCCTTACTGTACACTGACTATGTGCATACGTCCTTACTGTACACTGACTACCGGCATACGTCCTTACTGTACACTGACTATGTATATACGTCCTTACTGTACACTGACTACGTACATACGCCCTTACTGTACACTGACTACATGCATACGCCCTTACTGTACACTGACTACATGCATACGCCCTTACTGTACACTGACTACGTGCATACGTCCTTACTGTACACTGACTACGTGCATACGTCCTTACTGTACACTGACTACATGCATACGTCCTTACTGTACACTGACTACGTGCATACGCCCTTACTGTACACTGACTACATGCATACGCCCTTACTGTACACTGACTACATGCATACGCCCTTACTGTACACTGACTACGTGCATACGTCCTTACTGTACACTGACTATGTGCATACGCCCTTACTGTACACTGACTACGTGCATACGTCCTTACTGTACACTGACTACGTGCATACGCCCTTACTGTACACTGACTACATGCATACGCCCTTACTGTACACTGACTACATGCATACGCCCTTACTGTACACTGACTACATGCATACGCCCTTACTGTACACTGACTACATGCATACGCCCTTACTGTACACTGACTACGTGCATACGTCCTTACTGTACACTGACTACGTGCATACGCCCTTACTGTACACTGACTACATGCATACGCCCTTACTGTACACTGACTACATGCATACGCCCTTACTGTACACTGACTACGTGCATACGTCCTTACTGTACACTGACTACGTGCATACGTCCTTACTGTACACTGACTACGTGCATACGCCCTTACTGTACACTGACTACATGCATACGCCCTTACTGTACACTGACTACATGCATACGCCCTTACTGGACACTGACTACGTGCATACGTCCTTACTGTACACTGACTACATGCATACGCCCTTACTGTACACTGACTACATGCATACGTCCTTACTGTACACTGACTATGTGCATACGTCCTTACTGTACACTGACTACATGCATACGTCCTTTCTGTACACTGACTACATGCATACGCCCTTACTGTACACTGACTATGTATATACGCCCTTACTGGACACTGACTATGTGCATACGTCCTTACTGTACACTGACTATGTGCATACGTCCTTACTGTACACTGACTACCGGCATACGTCCTTACTGTACACTGACTATGTATATACGTCCTTACTGTACACTGACTACGTGCATACGCCCTTACTGTACACTGACTACATGCATACGCCCTTACTGTACACTGACTACATGCATACGCCCTTACTGGACACTGACTACGTGCATACGTCCTTACTGTACACTGACTATGTGCATACGCCCTTACTGTACACTGACTACATGCATAAGCCCTTACTGTACACTGACTATGTATATACGCCCTTACTGTACACTGACTACATGCATACGCCCTTACTGTACACTGACTATGTATATACGCCCTTACTGGACACTGACTATGTATATACGCCCTTACTGTACACTGACTACATGCATACGCCCTTACTGTACACTGACTATGTATATACGCCCTTACTGGACACTGACTATGTGCATACGTCCTTACTGTACACTGACTATGTGCATACGTCCTTACTGTACACTGACTACCGGCATACGCCCTTACTGTACACTGACTATGTATATACGCCCTTACTGTACACTGACTATGTATATACGCCCTTACTGTACACTGACTACGTGCATACGTACTTACTGTACACTGACTACGTGCATACGCCCTTACTGTACACTGACTACGTGCATACGCCCTTACTGTACACTGACTACAAGCATACACCCTTACTGTACACTGACTACATGCATACGCCCTTACTGTACACTGACTACGTGCATACGTACTTACTGTACACTGACTACGTGCATACGTACTTACTGTACACTGACTACGTGCATACGTACTTACTGTACACTGACTACATGCATACACCCTTACTGTACACTGACTACATGCATACGCCCTTACTGTACACTGACTACGTGCATACGTACTTACTGTACACTGACTACGTGCATACGTACTTACTGTACACTGACTACGTGCATACGTCCTTACTGTACACTGACTACATGCATACACCCTTACTGTACACTGACTACATGCATACGTCCTTACTGTACACTGACTACATGCATACGCCCTTACTGTACCCTGACTACATGCATACGCCCTTACTGTACACTGACTACATGCATACGCCCTTACTGTACACTGACTACATGCATACGTCCTTACTGTACACTGACTACATGCATACGCCCTTACTGTACACTGACTACGTGCATACGCCCTTACTGTACACTGACTACGTGCATACGTCCTTACTGTACACTGACTACGTGCATACGTCCTTACTGTACACTGACTACGTGCATACACCCTTACTGTACACTGACTACATGCATACGCCCTTACTGTACACTGACTATGTATATACGCCCTTACTGGACACTGACTACGTGCATACGTCCTTTCTGTACACTGACTACATGCATACGTCCTTACTGTACACTGACTACGTGCATACACCCTTACTGTACACTGACTACATGCATACACCCTTACTGTACACTGACTACATGCATACGTCCTTACTGTACACTGACTACGTGCATACGTCCTTACTGTACACTGACTACATGCATACGCCCTTACTGTACACTGACTATGTATATACGCCCTTACTGGACACTGACTACGTGCATACACCCTTACTGTACACTGACTACATGCATACACCCTTACTGTACACTGACTACATGCATACGTCCTTACTGTACACTGACTACGTGCATACGTCCTTACTGTACACTGACTACGTGCATACGTCCTTACTGTACACTGACTACGTGCATACACCCTTACTGTACACTGACTACATGCATACACCCTTACTGTACACTGACTACATGCATACGTCCTTACTGTACACTGACTACATGCATACGCCCTTACTGTACACTGACTATGTATATACGCCCTTACTGGACACTGACTACGTGCATACACCCTTACTGTACACTGACTACATGCATACGTCCTTACTGTACACTGACTACGTGCATACGCCCTTACTGTACACTGACTACATGCATACGTCCTTTCTGTACACTGACTACATGCATACGTCCTTACTGTACACTGACTACATGCATACGTCCTTACTGTACACTGACTACGTGCATACGCCCTTACTGTACACTGACTACATGCATACGTCCTTTCTGTACACTGACTACATGCATACGTCCTTACTGTACACTGACTACGTGCATACGCCCTTACTGTACACTGACTACATGCATACGTCCTTACTGTACACTGACTACATGCATACGCCCTTACTGTACACTGACTATGTATATACGTCCTTACTGTACACTGACTACATGCATACGCCCTTACTGTACACTGACTACATGCATACGCCCTTACTGTACACTGACTACATGCATACGCCCTTACTATACACTGACTACGTGCATACGCCCTTACTGTACACTGACTACATGCATACGTCCTTTCTGTACACTGACTACATGCATACGTCCTTACTGTACACTGACTACATGCATACGTCCTTTCTGTACACTGACTACATGCATACGTCCTTACTGTACACTGACTACATGCATACGTCCTTTCTGTACACTGACTACATGCATACGTCCTTACTGTACACTGACTACATGCATACGTCCTTACTGTACACTGACTACATGCATACGTCCTTACTGTACACTGACTACATGCATACGCCCTTACTGTACACTGACTATGTATATACGTCCTTACTGTACACTGACTACATGCATACGCCCTTACTGGACACTGACTACATGCATACGTCCTTACTTTACACTGACTACATGCATACGTCCTTACTGTACACTGACTACATGCATACGTCCTTACTGTACACTGACTACATGCATACGCCCTTACTGTACACTGACTATGTATATACGTCCTTACTGTACACTGACTACATGCATACGCCCTTACTGGACACTGACTACATGCATACATCCTTACTTTACACTGACTACATGCATACGTCCTTACTGTACACTGACTACATGCATACGCCCTTACTGTACACTGACTACATGCATACGCCCTTACTATACACTGACTACGTGCATACGCCCTTACTGTACACTGACTACATGCATACGTCCTTTCTGTACACTGACTACATGCATACGTCCTTACTGTACACTGACTACATGCATACGTCCTTTCTGTACACTGACTACATGCATACGTCCTTACTGTACACTGACTACATGCATACGTCCTTTCTGTACACTGACTACATGCATACGTCCTTACTGTACACTGACTACATGCATACGTCCTTTCTGTACACTGACTACATGCATACGTCCTTACTGTACACTGACTACATGCATACGCCCTTACTGTACACTGACTATGTGCATACGCCCTCACTGTACACTGACTACATGCATACGCCCTTACTGTACACTGACTACATGCATACGCCCTTACTGTACACTGACTATGTATATACGCCCTTACTGTACACTGACTACATGCATACGCCCTTACTGTACACTGACTACATGCATACGCCCTTACTGTACACTGACTATGTATATACGCCCTTACTGGACACTGACTATGTGCATACGCCCTTACTGTACACTGACTATGTATATACGTCCTTACTGTACACTGACTACATGCATACGCCCTTACTGTACAGTGACTACATGCATACGCCCTTACTGTACACTGACTATGTATATACGCCCTTACTGGACACTGACTATGTGCATACTTCCTTACTGTACACTGACTATGTATATACGCCCTTACTGTACACTGACTATGTATATACGCCCTTACTGGACACTGACTATGTGCATACGTCCTTTCTGTACACTGACTACATGCATACGTCCTTACTGTACACTGACTACATGCATACGCCCTTACTGTACACTGACTATGTATATACGTCCTTACTGTACACTGACTACATGCATACGCCCTTACTGTACACTGACTACATGCATACGCCCTTACTGTACACTGACTATGTATATACGCCCTTACTGGACACTGACTATGTATATACGCCCTTACTGGACACTGACTATGTGCATACTTCCTTACTGTACACTGACTATGTATATACGCCCTTACTGGACACTGACTACGTGCATACGTCCTTACTGTACACTGACTACATGCATACGTCCTTACTGTACACTGACTACATGCATACGCCCTTACTGTACACTGACTACATGCATACGCCCTTACTGTACACTGACTATGTATATACGCCCTTACTGGACACTGACTATGTGCATACGTCCTTACTGTACACTGACTACATGCATACGCCCTTACTGTACACTGACTACATGCATACGCCCTTACTGTACCCTGACTACGTATATACACCCTTACTGTACACTGACTACATGCATACGCCCTTACTGTACACTGACTATGTATATACGCCCTTACTGGACACTGACTATGTGCATACGTCCTTTCTGTACACTGACTACATGCATACGCCCTTACTGTACCCTGACTACGTATATACACCCTTACTGTACACTGACTACATGCATACGCCCTTACTGTACACTGACTATGTATATACGCCCTTACTGGACACTGACTATGTGCATACGTCCTTACTGTACACTGACTACATGCATACGCCCTTACTGGACACTGACTACGTGCATACGTCCTTACTGTACACTGACTACATGCATACGCCCTTACTGTACACTGACTACATGCATACGCCCTTACTGTACACTGACTATGTATATACGCCCTTACTGGACACTGACTATGTGCATACGTCCTTACTGTACACTGACTACATGCATACGCCCTTACTGTACACTGACTACATGCATACGCCCTTACTGTACCCTGACTACGTATATACGCCCTTACTGGACACTGACTATGTGCATACGTCCTTACTGTACACTGACTACATGCATACGCCCTTACTGTACACTGACTACATGCATACGCCCTTACTGTACCCTGACTACGTATATACACCCTTACTGTACACTGACTACGTGCATACGCCCTTACTGTACACTGACTACATGCATACGCCCTTACTGTACACTGACTACATATATACACCCTTACTGTACACTGACTACGTGCATACGCCATTACTGTACACTGACTACATGCATACGCCCTTACTGTACACTGACTACGTGCATACGTCCTTACTGTACACTGACTACATGAATACATCCTTACTGTACACTGACAACAGGCATACGCCTTTACTGTACACTGACTACATGCATATGTCCATACTGTACACTGACTATGGGCATACTACCATACTGTACACTGACTACCTGCATACGCCCTTACTGTACACTGACTATGTACATACGCCCTTACTGTGCACTGACTACGTGCATACACCCTTACTGTACACTGCCTACGTGCATACACCCTTAATGTACACTGACTATGTGCATACGTCCTTACTGTACACTGACTACGTGCATACACCCTTAATGTACACTGACTACGTGCATACGCCCTTACTGTACACTGACTACATATATACACCCTTACTGTACACTGACTAAGTGCATATGCCGTTACTGTACACTGACTACATGCATACGCCCTTACTGTACACTGACTACGTGCATACACCCTTACTGTACACTGACTATGTGCATACGCCCTTACTGTACACTGACTACGTTCATACGTCCTTACTGTACACTGACTACATGCATACACCCTTACTGTACACTGACTATGTGCATACACCCTTACTGTACACTGACTATGTGCATACGCCCTTACTGTACACTGACTACGTTCATACGTCCTTATTGTACACTGACTACGTACATACATCCTTACTGTACACTGACTACGTGCATACACCCTTACTGTACACTGACTACGTGCATACGCCCTTACTGTACACTGACTACGTGCATACGCCCTTACTGTACACTGACTACGTACATACATCTGACTATGGACATACGTCCTTACTGTACACTGACTATGGGCATACGCCCTCACTGTACACTGACTACGTGCATACGTCCTTACTGTACACTGACCATGGGCATACGTCCTTACTGTACACTGACTACGTGCATACGCCCTTACTGTACACTGACTATGGGCATACGTCCTCGCTGTACACTGACTATGGGCATACGTCCTTACTGTACACTGACTATGGGCATACGCCCTCACTGTACACTGACTACGTGCATGCGTCCTTACTGTACACTGACCATGGGCATACGTCCTTACTGTACACTGACTACGTGCATACGCCCTTACTGTACACTGACTATGTGCATACGCCCTTACTGTACACTGACTATGGGCATACGCCCTCACTGTACATTGACTATGTGCATACGTCCTCACTGTACACTGACTACGTGCATACACCCTTACTGTACATTGACTATGGGCATACGCCCTTACTGTACACTGACTATGGGCGTACGCCCTCACTGTACACTGACTATGGGCATACGCCCTCACTGTACACTGACTATGGGCGTACGCCCAGTCCTTCCCCATTCCACCCCTGAATTTGCAGCCTGTAGTATGAGTCCATTGGACGTTGCTGCATTCTCTGGCGTATGGTTGACTTATGGGCATGTACGGTGCAATTTTTTGCAAAATACAGCACATATCAGTATTTACATTCCTTAATGAATCAGACCCAGTATTTATATCTTTTTGGATATGTAACTATGAAATGTAATTTAAAAATGACATAGACTTAGGGGCTCATTAAGCACAAACATTGGTATTTCAGTCTCTTCTTTCCTACCACAGTTCAAATGGAAATATCAACTAAGTAATGCGAGTGGGCAGCCATGGCGTCATATAATGTAGGAGCCGCAGTAAGTACTTTAAGTGATATCAGTGGGAGGGTTCAATACTCAATTAGCCAATCAGAAGCAGCTAGCTAATGCTGCTGACATCATCACTGCGTATCTCCGCCCCCGACCTCCAGAGACCTCTTCTGTCATCCAGGCAGTCACATGAACGTAATCCTTCTTGTACTCGGCGTACGCTTCCAAGACCCTTCCCAAATCCTTCTCTCCAAGTGTGATGAGACGGTGAGGTATACCATGTGTCCATATAGATCTATGCGGCTGCGTTTTTGTTGCTCTTGTGCAGTGTAGAGATGTGTATTGTTCACAAATAGACGATTAATGTGCATAATTCAACATTAGGAGACAAAGGCCAGATATACAATATTCTCCTGCTCCAAATGCTCGTCCCTCAAACTGGGGCGTAGTAGGACAACACCCAATCTGCTCACACCTTGCTTGCTCTGACCATGGAGCCTCTTCAGAGGACAGAAACGTGGACACTAATGAAGATATGGAGGAATTAGTGAAGATCAGTGGTAGGAAGAGGTCTGACACAAAGATCCTGTTACTCTTAGTAACCCCTGTGAGATGAGGTGGGAACGTGTCCTCTATGGTGAGGTCCTCAGGTCAGTCTCTCCTATCCCAAGTTATATGAGTGTAGGGATCAGGAATCCCCGCATACAGTAATGCAGAGGAGACAGGAGAAGTGATAAGAATAACACCCACTTTGTGATATTTATTATTAAGTCTCTATACACATTCTCATAATGCAGGGAACATAAATCCTTACAGTATATTCAGTGGTTGCAGCAGAACCATTATTTGTCATCCCTTCCTTCATCATGCTTATCAGGAGATATTAAGTTGACTTGTCTCAGGAGCTGACACTCATTCGCTGTGCAATAGGTATTGCTCCACTTCTAGTTGGTGGCTGGTGTTGTAGCTGATTAACATTCCCCGAGTTCATTCCTTACTCCGATGTCTCTTTACGTGATCTGTCCACAGTCCCCGTACACAATCTCACCTAGGTTTCTACTAACTCACACCTCTGGTCATCCGAATTCTGACCAATCTCCCTCTCTTGGTTTCCCATGATGCTCAATCTTTACTCATTCACCAACGCTCTCCAAAAACTGCTCCTGTAAAGAAGCCCCCGGGTGCTCGGGAGCTGGTGCCCGGGAAGAGGGCGAAGACGCCCGGCATGGCTGCGCCCCTGGAGGGGCTGAAGATGTTCCTGCGTCCTGTGCCCAGCAAGAGGGTGAAGAAAGAAGTTACTTACCGATCCAGCGGCGGTGAGTGTGGCTTCTTCCTTGCAGGTTCTGGCAGCGGAGGAAGGATGAGCCAATCAGGGCTTATCTTTCCCAGCGGCCGGATACGCGATCCAATCGAGGCTCGCGCCCGGCCGGTTAAAAGATTGGCACCGACGCGAGCCAATCAGCGCTCGCGCCGGCTGATGACTACACGCCGGCGACTATATAAGTCGCCGGGTGGCGCCATTTTGCCAGAAGAGAGTCGGCGGCGGAGAGAGAAGGACGTCGTGGGATGTCCGGAGTGCAGGAAGAAAAGAAGCCGCCGGAGCGGAGATCATCGGCGGGGAGCCCTTGTAAGGGCTGAGAGCGCCCCAGCCTCTGGAGCAGCCAGAAGACCAGCGTCGAACGGGAGAAGAGGCGCCGCCGGCTGGAGGGTCTGGAAGACCCGGAAAAGAAGACAGAAGACGGCGTGGCAAGTTGAGATTCCTGCGCAGAGCAGGTAAGTAGCCTCAACGTTAAGTCGGGCACTAGGCCCGTGGCCATGGTCGGGCACAAGGCCCGTGGGGACAATTAATTAGGGGCACAAGGCCCAGGAACCTGGGCACTATGCCCCGAGAAAGTAGTGGGCCAGTAGGCCACAAGTCTATAAAGGACACAAGGCCCTGCTAGTTAGTTAGCGGCAGGGGGCGTGAGGGCCCCGGTGAAAGGGCACAAGGCCCTTAGTTAGGTAGTGGCCTAGAGGCCATAGGAGAGGCTACAGGGCCTGGTTAGGGGCTGATTGCCCATAGGTTTTTACGGGCACAAGGCCCTCAGTTAGCTAGGAAGGCCACAGGGCCTAAGTAGGCAGGGGCTAGAGTCCCTAGGTAGCAGGGCACAAGGCCCTAGTTAGTGGGCTCAGAGCCCTAAGTTAGAGAGGGGGCTGAGGCCCATAGTCAGAGCACAAGGCTCTGTAGGCCGCTGTGCACAAGGCAAATGGTGTGAAGGGCAGACGGCCCTGGTGTTGTGGTAGAGGCGTGAGAGCCTCGTGAGTGTAGGCGCGGTCCTGTGTGAGGTGAGCACACGGAGTTAGGAGGTACAGTAGAGTGGAGGCTCCTGTGGGTGCTGTAGCAACCGGCTGGTAGGCTAGCAGCGGTGTGCTCTGGTGAGTAGCGTGCAAAGTACTGTATACTGTATTTATTCTGTCTGTGCGGCGAGTATTGTTTGTATTACGGTATTTTGGTGTGTGCTACATAACTGTGTCCAGGGGCAAGACATCAGGCCCCCATTAAAGGTAGGCTCTTGTTCCCTGTGTTTTCCTGTACTAACCCGTGCTGTGGGGACAAGTGTAGTTACCAGCTTACACATAGTCAGGGAAGAACATACATAGTTTTCCTGTCCCTTAGGTCCCTGGGGTCGCACTGGTTTCCAGAGGGGGTGACTGAGTGAGTCAGTGGCAGTGCAGCACAGCTCAACGCAGTTCCAGGGGGCGTCCCGTGGTTCTGGTTGAGTGTCCCAGTCCTCAGTTCCGTGCAGGTTCCCTGGCGGTTCCGGAGTGGGACACGTGTTCGATACCCGGGTGCAGGCAGTCGGGCGGTTCAGTTCGATCGGCTGTTCCGGGCGGCAGTCTGTACGCAGGTTAGTGGGCTGTTCCAGTGAGCCTCAGTCGGGCCTGGTGCAGCCGGTCCTTAGGATCCGTGGGTGACCCCATAGCAAGAAGGCAGCTTCTTGGTACGATCTGGGTGAGGGGGTTAGGAACCGCCCTCCGGTATAGTCCATGAACACCGGCTGGTGTTCCCCGTAGTGGTTAGAGAGCAGTTCCGTTAGTGCACCACACCTAGTTAGTCATAGTTGTTTGACTTCGTTGCGTTGCCAACCATTAGAGTGTTGTTAGGGTCGGGTCGCTGTTGTAGACAGCTTAGCATTCGTGGGTGCCCATCTTAGTCTCACTGACAGCGCAGAGGGAGACTGTGTTTCTTGTCATCCGCGGGTATCGGGGAGGTGCAGGAGAACCAGATCGGAAGTGGGAGTGTCCCGGTGAGTATCACGCTCGATTCCCCCTTTCGGTTAGGCCCTCACCGGCAGGTGTGCGAGGTACTTGAAGCGGGACTAGTCCTGGTCTCAAGTGCCTGTAGTCCCCCGTGCCTTGGCAAGAGCAAAGTGAGGAGGCGGAAAGGGGGCTTGGACTGAGATTGTCCTTGTTCGTTGCCGTATTCTCGGACAGCCCTTACCTGGTAGGCACGGCCGTAATCTCTGTCTCTGTCTTAGAGGGACGTGGTTGGAGGTGACAAGGGTTGCGGCTGCGGATCTGCTGGGATCGGATCGCAGCTGGGATATCGGAAGTGGACTGGAGGTGACCATCGTTTACAAGGTAAGTTCTTTAGGGTTGCGTCTGTCCGGTTCCCCGCAGGGGGCGCTACACTCCTCACCAATTACTTCCGATTGCCGGAAACTCTATCATTCTTCTTTCAGTCTCTGAATACTCACATCTCTCTGAACTCCCCCTGAACTGGGCATCTCGCATGCGGTACATAAGAGGGCGATACATATCACATTAGGACTACCCTCTTATTAATTCCATTATTTACATATTTCTCCTATAATGCTGCTTGTTTGAGCCTCATTTAAGTCCTACATAACTCACGAGGTTGAGAGGACATCTGGACATTGACATGCATTCTTATAATGTATGTTAATGTTTATACTACTACACTGATATTTGTGTGTCTGGACGCCCGGTCTCCCCTCCTCCCAGCATGCTTTACACTTAGATCATTTAAAATGGACAAATACATTTTGTGGACAGCAGGTAGCCTAAGAACATCCTCTAAATACACAAATCTGTCACTGACGTTCAGTTACATATACCGTCCTTCACTGTGGAACCTAGGGGGGCTTTCCTGCACAAAGCCTCGACCCACCCAGCTCCTCCAATCAGAAACAGCAAATTTACCACCATCGAGACCCATACTAATGACGGAAGTCGGGATCATGGCGTTGGAAAATGACAGTCAGGCTACGTCCTGTAGGTTTGTAGACAGATCCTTAGTCGTTTAACGAGAGCTTGGGGTTGGTGTCCTTGTGCTACATTATATTATTGTGGCATTAAACAAATGTTCTATTAGAAGTAAATGGTAATTTGGTGGAAAATAAGTCATATTATACAGAGATTTGAAGAGTCACAATGTCTCAGCAATTAAAATGGCCTTTTTCCAGCCCCTAAACCTGGCTTAAAACGACACAATTGTGGCCCAGTCCATTGTCCAGTCTGATGGGAAACGCTTACACCTCATAAGTCTACTTTATGGTCCTGACAATACATTCGCTGCTTTGCGCTAATAATGAAACACAACATCGTCTCCGTCCATTATAATAATTGACTAATCATAAAGTATGACACTGAGATGCCTTATGGAAATCACTGTTTTGCTGCATTAATCTGACTAATCTGTGCAGGAATAGGTGTCAGCGCTGGGGTCAGTACCAACATAATTCTCCATCAAACTGCTGGAATCCGCTCTTATTTTAACACTATTATTAGGACAGGACTCAGATACAGAAGTACAGACTTACTCAGGAGAGGAAGTGCAGGATTTTATAAGTGTTATTCATCGACATGTTCATATAGAATACGCTGTATATGTATGTATGTGTGTGTGTATGTATGAGTATGTATGTGTGTGTATGTATGAGTGTGTGTGTGTGTGTGTGTGTGTGTATGAGTGTGTGTGTATGCATAAGTGTGTATGTATGAGTGTGTATGTATGAGTGTGTATGTATGTATGTATGTATGTATGAGTATGTATGTGTGTGTGTATGTATGAGTGTGTATGTATGTATGTGTGGTGTGTATGTATGACATGGTTGCCAACTCTCCCGGAACGTCCGGGAGACTCCCGGAACACTGGGAAATCTCCCGGACTCCCGGGAGAGTACTGTAAAATCCCGAATTTACCGGCGGAGTCCTCTTTCCAAACTGCGCATGCGCCGGTGATGTTATCGGCGTGATGATGTGGCGCGCCTAATATTCCAGAAGACCCCGGCCATTGCGGAGCACGGAGCTCCAACGCCTGCGCAGTCCACGGGCAAAGGTAACCGGGAGTGAAGGGATGTTGTCCAGTGACACAGGCACCCAGACGCCGGGGTACAGCAGCTGGTAACCTGGGCAGGGGGAACTGGAGGAAACTGTCAGGGGAGGGCGTGGGGAATTCGGGGGACATCCCGTCGGCCATATAGAGGGGAGATGAGGCAGGATGGGGTCAGGAGGGAGCCGGGGAATCATGCTGGAGGACCGGGGGAGTGAGCACATCCTCAATAGGCCGATTCATCTGGGGGAACAACCAGGGGGATCCCAGTATTTACCTTAACTGTTAAAGTTTAAAAGTAAATGACATTATAACAGAAATTTCAATTGGGGCAGAATGTCTGCATAATTCAGCTTTCAATTCACCATAATGTATAATGCATACTTACCTACTTTCTTCAGCTCCCTTCCGGGAGCCAGCCAGTGGAGGGGGGCGTGAAGGGGCGGGGTGGCCGAAATCGCGTCATTTCGGTCCCGCCCCCTGTGACGTCATGACGCAAATTGCGTCATTTGACAGCGGGGGCGGGGCCAAACGCCGCGATTCACCGGGAATCGCGGCGTTTGGGATCTAATTCTGCCCACTTCACTAGGAAGTGGGGCACTTCCTAGTGAAGTGGGCAGAATTCGGGAGATTGCCACACTCGCCCGGGAGTCCGGGAGACTCTCACAAAATGCGGGAGTCTCCCGGACATTCCGGGAGAGTTGGCAAGTATGGTATAATGCCCATGTCATGTTTTGTTAAATCTCTTTTACACCACAACCTGGTACAATAGTTAAATTAACTATTGTACCAGGTTGTGGTGTAAAAGAAATATAAGAAAGCATGACATGGGCATTATACATTATGGTGAATTGAAAGCTGAATTATGCAGACATTCTGCCCCAATTGAAATTTCTGTTATAATGTCATTTACTTTAACTGTTAAACTTTAACAGTTAAAGTAAATAACATTACCAGTTCAGCTGCTAGGCGTTGGAGCTCCGTGCTCCACAATGGCCGGGGTCTTCTGGAATATTGGGTGCGTCGCATCATCACGCCGATGATGTCACCGGCACATAGGCAGTTTGGAAAGAGGACTCCTCCGCAAACTCCAAAGGTAAATTCAGGATTTTACAGTACTCTCCCGGGAGTCCAGGAGATTTCCCAGTATTACGGGAATCTCACGGACGTCCCGGGAGAGTTGGCAACCATGATTGAGCTGTGGCACGCCCAGTGGGCGGGACAGGGCACGCCCACCATGGTTTTTAATTTCTCCCTGAAATGAATTTTCAAAAGTTGGCAAGTATGATGTATGAGTGTGTGTGTATGTACGAGTGTGTATGTGTGTGTGTGTGTATGAGTGTGTGTTTATGTATGTGTGTGTGTATGCGTGAGTGTGTATGTATGTGTGTGTGTGTGTGTAAGTGTACCTGTATTCCTATAAATGGGGGGGCATTGGCCTGTCTACACTCCTACACTGTTGGGACCTTGGTCATAGTTACCGACACCAGTCAATGCAGGGAACGTTGCTAATATAAAATTCTGGTATGTCCCCACAAGTCACTTTTGTCAGACCAAAAGTGTCTGTGTGTGTGTGTGTGTGTGTGTGTACTTGCATTCATATGCTTGTGGGGACATTGACCTGTTTACACACCAACACTGTGGGGACCTGAGCCGTAGTGGGGACAAAAATTGAGGTCCCCACAAAGCTTCCCCAGGCTAATCAATGCTGGAGACCTTGCTGATATGCTCAGCATGAAAATCTAGTATGTCCCCACGAGTAACATTTGTTGGAACAAAATTGTGCGTGTGTCCTATGGGGAGGAGAGAAAGTGTGTGTGCGCATCCCACCGCTAGAGGCCAAATGTATAGCAGGAGCAGGACGAGGAAATGACTGCAGCCTGCTGCGGCTTTATACCCAAGCGGGTAAAGACTCAGTCAAATCCGTCTGCTGCTGAAGGTAAAGCAGGGACAGTGAAGCATGACAGGGCCCACCGGTATCTCCGCTATAGCCCAGAGAGCAGTGGAGATGAGTATGCCCCTGACACTTCGGAGGAGAGTAGTTCAGACATCAGCGGTGATGCCCCGTTGCCCACCAGCGCAGCAGAGTGCAGATACCCAGAGAGGAGTTCTATGTAGGACCATTCTCGACCTACTGCTAGCCGTGTTTTAAACACAGAGGGTCGGAGAGACGAAGCGGTGTCTGTCCAAACGTTATCCAGAAAGAGTGATGACTCCTGGGCGTATAACAAAAAGCAGTACTGCCTGTACTGTGAGACGCCCCTCTTAAAAATTGCCCGGCACATGGAGCATGTTCACTGCAATGAGACTGAAGTAGCCTGGGCCCTAAAATTCCCCAAGCACTCGAAAGAAAGGTGCATGCAAATAGCACATCTTCGCAATAGGGTCAACTTTGCACACAACGCAATGAGGGCAGGTCAGGGCATTCTGGTCAAACTTCCAGACAAATAGATGGATGCTGACGGCTTCATGCACTGTGTAGCCTGCCAGTGCTTGTTTGCAAGAAAAAAGCTCACACCTGGCAAGAACAGAGTCCAGTCACTGTGCGCCTTTGCTCAGCCTGTTCCACCTGACATGACCCAGGATGAAGTCTTAGTCGCAGTCAAAAATGACTGATGCGTCATACAGTTTGAACAGCATCTGTTCAACCGGGTCGGATCATTTTTAAGTATATAAATGGCAAAAGGATTAAAAAAGATAATATAGGACCCCTAAGAAGTGAGATGGGTGAATTAATAAATGATACTAAGGAAAAAGCAGAGATATTAAACACGTTCTTTTCTTCAGTATTTACCAGAGGAACAAATGGCAGGAGTAATACATAAAAATGGAAATGAAACCGTACCATTAATTAATACTTGGTTGTCAGAGGTAGAAGTCCAAAGGCGACTGAAGAATATTAAGATAAATAAAGCTCCAGGTCCAGATGGCATACACCCAAGGGTCCTTATGGAGTTAAACTCGGAAATAGCTAGACCGCTATTCTTAATTTTCAGAGATTCAATCTCATCAGGCTCAGTACCAAGGGATTGGCGAATAGCAGATGTGGTGCCGTTGTTTAAAAAGGGGACGAGATCACAACCAGAGAATTATAGACCTATAAGCCTGACATCAGTAATCACTGCTATTTTAACAGTGGATATTTCACCCAATAATAGTAACCTCATACTTACTTTTTTTAATATTTTGCTACCTTGGAGCACATGGGGAACCAACTTGTTCATGGTTCTCCATTTTAATGTATATCAATAAAGCTTTAATGCATATTTTATGTACATATCAATGAGATGCAAATCTAAAACCATAGAGTGCCCGTGTGTGTCTGACGTGGAGGGAAGGTGTATACATGACACCACTAGAGGTCAATGGAACATACACACGTATGTTCATCTACAGGCCGGAAGGGAGGATATTGCAGCTTTCTGCCCTTTTACACCAAACAGGTATAAGATACAGCCGCATCCATCGACTGCTGAAAGTAAAGTGGGGACAGTGGAGCATGAGAGATCCCCTTGGAGGCTCCGTCTATAGCCTGGAGAGCGGTGGAGATGAGGATTCAGACACCGGCAGTGGTGCGCCATTGCCTGCCGCAGGTACCATGAGACGTGTGCAATGCACAATCTTGCTCGACCTGATGGCAGCGGTGTTTTAAACAAAGAAGACTGGAAAGATGATGCGATGTCCGTCCAAACACTGTTCAAAACCAGTGATGACTCCAGAGCGTATAAAGCAGTACTGCCTGTACTGTGAGAGTCCTCTCTCAAAAATCACCCGGAGCATGTTCACCGTAATGAGACTGAAGAAGTCTGGTCATTGAAATTTCCCAAGCACTCGAAGGACAGGTGCATGCAAATGGCACATCTTTGGAAAGAGGCGTTCTGGTCCCATGCAAACTTCCAGACAAAGAGATGGATGCTGAAGGCTTCATGTACTGTGCAGCTTGCCAATTCTTGTTTGCAAGAAAATACCTGTGGCGACACATGAAGAGATGTAAGTTAAACCAAAGGGGCAATAAACCCAAACCTGAGTCCAGTCACTGTGCACCTTTGCTCAGCCTGTTCCACCTGACATCAGTGGTGGCTTTTGGAAGCTCCTAGTGACATGAGATGAAATTTTTCTCACACTCAAAGACGACCGATCCATAATGCAGATGCGGCAGCATCTCTACAGCCGGGTTCAGTCCAGATTTTGGCAGACAGGAGTACATCCATCAGAAGTTTAGAGAAATAGGGAGGCTACTGTTACATGTAAGAAGAGCTATCCCTTTGGAGAGCATGGAAGACTTTACCATCCCATCGAACTTTCTGCATGTAGTAGACGCGGTAAAGCTGGTAGCTGACTATGAGGCGGAGACAGGTACATTTAAGACACCTCGCTGGCACTGAAGGTCAGCTATGGCTTACATTGTGGAGTGCCGAGCCCTGATGGAGGGCTGCGCTGCTGCGGTTGAAAACACATGAAACTTCAGGAAGATCTGTGAGGCAAAATGGAATGAGTTGATCTCATCGGCTGCCTTGAAAACTTAAGGATTCAAAGTGGAACATGCCTCAGCTTTACTACTCCAACTCAACGTTCTGACATCCAGCTTACTTTGAATTCTCTTTGTGAGTACTGCGGCTGGAACATAGAATTGCATATATAGAACAATTGCGCCATGACCTGGCTAGGAAGCATCTGAGGGGATCTGGGCTCATCTCAGTTGCGCTTGGGGTTTTGCTACCTTCAGTTGATCAGGAATATTTTATACTCTCCATTACCAAGATTGCATTGTGTGAGTACTGTGTCTGTTTCTACTATCTGGACTTATTCTGTGTGAAGTACTACAGACTGCCAATGTCTCTGGAGATCTTTAATTCGTTACAGCTATCAGAGACAGCCATCACTAGAGACTTTGTTCTGTGCTTATTTATCAGTAGCAGTAGTGTAGTGTTTTCTCTCTTTATGATCATTGGTTACTCTGGATGCTTTCAACATATTCAAATAAACATTCAATTACTTGAACTTCTCTCCTGCCTCTATCTTGCATTAAGTTATCTAACAAGTACATTGACAAAAATTAAAATTCAAAACGTTTTAATTCCGTAAAACAAATCAAAATAGCAATAAAGTTATGTTTAATACACAATACAACAACCATTCAAAAGCTACAGAAAAAAATATTTGTAAACATTGTCCAATATTATTTAAAGACCACGCGGCCTGTCAAATGTAGTGAGGCCATTCCTTTGAAAAGAACTGAGAAGACACACAGACAGTCCCTGCTTCTCATGTAATACAGACAGTCCCGATGTCTCCTCACTCTCAGGGCACAAGCAATACAGACAGTCCCGATGTCCCCTCACTCTCAGGACACATGTAATACAGACAGTCCCGATGTCCCCTTACTCTCAGGACACATATAATACAGACAGTCCCGGTGTCCCCTCACTCTCAGGACACATGTAATACAGACAGTCCTGGTGTCCCCTCACTCTCAGGACACATGTAATATAGACAGTCCCGGTGTCCCCTCACTCTCAGGACACATGTAATACAGACAGTCCCGGTGTCCCCTCACTCTCAGGACACATGTAATACAGACAGTCCCGGTGTCCCCTCACTCTCAGGAAACATGTAATAAAGACAGTCCCGGTGGCCCCTCACTCTCAGGACACATGTAATATAGACAGTCCCAGTGTCCTCTCACTCTCAGGACACATGTAATACAGACAGTCCCGGTGTCCCCTCACTCTCAGGACACATGTAATACAGACAGTCCCGGTGTCCCCTCACTCTCAGGACACATGTAATACAGACAGTCCCGGTGTCCTCTCACTCTCAGGACACATGTAATATAGACAGTCCCGGTGTCCCCTCACTCTCAGGACACATGTAATACAGACAGTCCCGGTGTCCCCTCACTCTCAGGACACATGTAATACAGACAGTCCCGGTGTCCCCTTACTCTCAGGAAACATATAATACAGACAGTCCCGGTGGCCCCTCACTCTCAGGACACATGTAATATAGACAGTCCCAGTGTCCTCTCACTCTCAGGACACATGTAATACAGACAGTCTCGGTGTCCCCTCACTCTCAGGACACATGTAATACAGACAGTCCCGGTGTCCCCTCACTCTCAGGACACATGTAATACAGACAGTCCCGGTGTCCCCTCACTCTCAGGAAACATGTAATAAAGACAGTCCCGGTGGCCCCTCACTCTCAGGACACATGTAATATAGACAGTCCCAGTGTCCTCTCACTCTCAGGACACATGTAATACAGACAGTCCCGGTGTCCCCTCACTCTCAGGACACATGTAATACATACTTACCTACTTTCTTCAGCTCCCTTCCGGGAGCCAGCCAGTGGAGGGGGGCGTGAAGGGGCGGGGTGGCCGAAATCGCGTCATTTCGGCCCCGCCCCCTGTGACGTCATGACGCAAATTGCGTCATTTGACAGCGGGGGCGGTGCCAAACGCCGCGATTCACCGGGAATCGCGGCATTTGGGATCTAATTCTGCCCACTTCACTAGGAAGTGGGGCACTTCCTAGTGAAGTGGGCAGAATTCGGGAGATTGCCACACTCGCCCGGGAGTCCGGGAGACTCTCACAAAATGCGGGAGTCTCCCGGACATTCCGGGAGAGTTGGCAAGTATGATGTAATACAGACAGTCCCGGTGTCCCCTCACTCTCAGGACACATGTAATACAGACAGTCCCGGTGTCCTCTCACTCTCAGGACACATGTAATATAGACAGTCCCAATGTCCCCTCACTCTCAGGACACATGTAATACAGACAGTCCCGGTGTCCCCTCACTCTCAGGACACATGTAATACAGACAGTCCCGGTGTCCTCTCACTCTCAGGACACATGTAATACAGACAGTCCCGGTGTCCCCTCACTCTCAGCACACATGTAATATAGACAGTCCCGGTGTCCCCTCACTCTCAGGACACATGTAACACAGACAGTCCCGGTGGCCCCTCACTCTCAGGACACATGTAATACAGACAGTCCCGGTGTCCCCTCACTCTCAGGACACATGTAATACAGACAGTCCTGATGTCCCCTCACTCTCAGGACACATGTAATACAGACAGTCCCGGTGTCCCCTCACTCTCAGGACACGTGTAATACAGACAGCCCTGGTGTCCCCTCACTCTCAGGACACATGTAATACAGACAGTCCTGATGTCCCCTCACTCTCAGGACACATGTAATACAGACAGTCCCGGTGTCCCCTCACTCTCAGGACACATGTAATACAGACAGTCCCGGTGTCCCCTCACTCTCAGGACACATGTAATACAGACAGTCCCGGTGTCCCCTCACTCTCAGGACACATGTAATACAGACAGTCCTGCTGTCCCCTCACTCTCAGGACACATGTAATACAGACAGTCCCGGTGTCCCCTCACTCTCAGGACACATGTAATACAGACAGTCCCGGTGTCCCCTCACTCTCAGGACACGTGTAATACAGACAGCCCTGGTGTCCCCTCACTCTCAGGACACATGTAATACAGACAGTCCCAGTGTCCTCTCACTCTCAGGACACATGTAATACAGACAGTCCCGGTGTCCCCTCACTCTCAGGACACATGTAATACAGACAGTCCCGGTGTCCCCTCACTCTCAGCACACATGTAATATAGACAGTCCCAGTGTCCTCTCACTCTCAGGACACATGTAATACAGACAGTCCCGGTGTCCCCTCACTCTCAGGACACATGTAATACAGACAGTCCCGGTGTCCCCTCACTCTCAGGACACATGTAATACAGACAGTCCCGGTGTCCTCTCACTCTCAGGACACATGTAATACAGACAGTCCCGGTGTCCCCTCACTCTCAGCACACATGTAATATAGACAGTCCCGGTGTCCCCTCACTCTCAGGACACATGTAACACAGACAGTCCCGGTGGCCCCTCACTCTCAGGACACATGTAATACAGACAGTCCCGGTGTCCCCTCACTCTCAGGACACATGTAATACAGACAGTCCTGATGTCCCCTCACTCTCAGGACACATGTAATACAGACAGTCCCGGTGTCCCCTCACTCTCAGGACACGTGTAATACAGACAGCCCTGGTGTCCCCTCACTCTCAGGACACATGTAATACAGACAGTCCTGATGTCCCCTCACTCTCAGGACACATGTAATACAGACAGTCCCGGTGTCCCCTCACTCTCAGGACACATGTAATACAGACAGTCCCGGTGTCCCCTCACTCTCAGGACACATGTAATACAGACAGTCCCGGTGTCCCCTCACTCTCAGGACACATGTAATACAGACAGTCCTGATGTCCCCTCACTCTCAGGACACATGTAATACAGACAGTCCCGGTGTCCCCTCACTCTCAGGACACATGTAATACAGACAGTCCCGGTGTCCCCTCACTCTCAGGACACGTGTAATACAGACAGCCCTGGTGTCCCCTCACTCTCAGGACACATGTAATACAGACAGTCCCGGTGTCCCCTCACTCTCAGGACACGTGTAATACAGACAGTCCCGGTGTCCCCTCACTCTCAGGATACATGTAATACAGACAGTCCCGGTGTCCCCTCACTCTCAGGATACATGTAATACAGACAGTCCCGGTGTCCCCTCACTCTCAGGACACATGTAATACAGACAGTCCCGGTGTCCCCTCACTCTCAGGACACGTGTAATACAGACAGTCCTGGTGTCCCCTCATTCTCAGGACACATGTAATACAGACAGTCCCGGTGTCCCCTCACTCTCAGGACACATGTAATACAGACAGTCCAATTCAAGCTTTGGGCATCTCTCAGGTACATTATTTTCTGTCGTATCACTGGCACCAGCTACAGGTCAGGTGTAAGTGCTGATTACTAGTGATGACGGCTGTGTATACAGCTAGAACATGTGTTTGTAATCAGGAGCAACTGTAAGAATGTATTTTATGTACAGTAGACATTAATAACATTCTGATAAATGTATTTCCTGTTAAAAAAATGATAAAAATAATACATTTTTAAACATATTTTTATTAATGAGTATTTTATTAACAGCAGTTAATGCAGCGGCTCCCAAACTGTGCGCCGTGGCTCCTTGTGGTGCAGCAGCGATCTCACAGCGGTGCCGGGCCCAGGGCTGGTGGTAACAAGGCGGGGGGACTACTTGGTAACTATTTTGGCTTAGGCGTGCCTGGAAAAAGTTATGGAGATCCTAGGGGGGCCTCAAACTGAGAAAGTTTGGGATCCGCAGGGTTAATGTATTTAATATTGTTTTTTGCTGCACGTTCTGATGCTCTATCTTACACAGTTGTATTGTGCGCATCTTGCAGTGAGTTGTGTCTGTCCGCATACAGCATCGTACAGCCAGAGTGTACTTATACCGTCTTCAAATGGAAACGTTACTTCACATCCGCTTGTACTTGAATACAGGCGATTTGTAAACACGCAAATAGCGCTCACCTTGTGTCCTTGATGAATACGGCCTTTACTGTCTTGACTGGGGGGATGTAAATAAGTCACTTTATGAAACATAAATGCTATTCATTTATTTTACGTCTGGTTTGGGGAAGGAGCCCTAACTGGGAAATGTTGGAGCAATTGTTATAATGTGGGAAGAGAATCAGACTATTAAATTGCTGTGGGGGCTGTATGGTTGGCGGGAGGCCTGGAGTGTGCAGCACTGATCACCAGGGTCACAACGTGTCAGCATCAGCCCAGGCGGTAGCGGAGTTACGATACGGTGCAGCAGGTAGCAGACAGTGCACTCTCTGACAACTGTTCTGATTCTGTGGGACTGTGCTGTGCAGTTAGGACAGTTCATGCTGTGCGTCTCAACACCCAGATTCATTCCAGGTTACCCCAATGTGCTGTTGTCTGCATATGACCAATGTGGCGGCAGCATTGAGAGGATGTCAGAGATAAGAATATGCTGGTGATCATTAAACCCTAAGATAACACTAATATCACCCTAACACAAGCTAAGTCAGAGCTTTGTCACAGATAACAATGGTCGGTAAGAGGCTGCAGGTAACGCACCTGTCACAGTAAACAGATGTACACAGAGCAGAGAGGTGGAGGCTCAGTGGGCATCAATGTCCCTTGTCCCTAATTAATATTTGTATTTCTGCTCCAGCTTGCAGTGGCGTCATGACGTGCTCAGTAATGCCGCCATAATGTCTGCTTACGGCTCTGACGTCAGTAGGACCAAGAGATACACAAACTCTTCAGTCATTCACACAACAGGAGAAGGATGAAATATATCAGTTAATACCCAGCTCATCAGCGATAATGATCATAATAACGTCATTCAGCAAATCTCCCTCGAAAGAGAAAATCTATTATAATGAGAATTATGCAGAATAGGGGGATGTCCAGTCGCCAACAACTGGTGGAATCACCTGGATCTCCATATAGTGCTTCCACCTGACTGTGATATGATGGAAAATCAGCAGAAGAAGCTTCACCAGTGGCCATAATTATCCCAATGAACCTATTGTCTGGATGAGTTATTAGTTCTGCTGGAGGGAGAGCAGTCAGCTGACCCCCAATAATGTGGAAACGATACAATCAGAGAACCAGTAAATCCAGTGTTATTCTCCAGCTATAATGGACGTACAATGGGATATAGTGTTAGGATGCAGCGTGGAGCAGATCATATACACAAGACACCACAATACACAGAGAACAATAACCATGCATGTCCTAGACTTCAAGTATTTTCCATGATCTGTTGCTATCGGACCTTGGAATAAATTCTCCAGCGTTATCCACGTCAGTGCGGGGGCAGGAATGTGACAAAAGAATGGGAACATTCTCATTGTTCTGTATGAAGAAAACATCCACTGATATATTGTTCAGTGACACTGAGTTCTATGGAACACAAATGTATAGAACAGATTCACCTACTAAGAATCGTGCAGCCTGGATAGGTGAAAGCGTCATTAGAAATCACCTGCACTGCGCATGTTTATAACATACATAGGACATTTTATTCTGAAGTGTAAGGTTGATGTGTGTGGGGTCCACTCTTGAATAACAATAATATGCCAAGACATTCAGCGCTATCAGGTTCTCACGAAACACAGAACACAAAAGTAAGTACAGGTACACTCCACCCTAATCACAATGTAAACTTGTTCAGTCTTTCATTTGCAAATATTGTAAAACAGTTCATATATTCATCCCTATCTTGCAGAGACGTTAATGATGATCTTTTCACATCATAAGTGGTTTATTTCAAAGGAATAAGCACCTCCCCATCACCTTCGTGGTAGCAATATAAGATGGACTCCTACCAGATTGTAGAATATTGTAGGCTTGTAAGTATTTAGAGGACTTCTCCCAATCTAGAGTTCCTGTATAACAAATATCTCGCTGTTCATCTCCTCTCCAACATGGATGACATCAGTTCCAATTTACAAAAGAAAGATAAACAGAATCTGGTGTGATATCGTTTAAATGTTCCAAAATGTATTAAAACTACACATAAAATCACAATAATGAGTGAATACTCCTACCAGAGATATGTTCTTTATCACATATATGGAAGATGATTTAACTTAGATCTTCTTGAATTCAGTTATTACACTTCGGTCCTTTTTGGTGGCCAATAGAAAATGATCGGACTTATACTGATCAGGAGTAACATACTGTCAGAGGGCCTGATTCATTAAGGAAAGTTAAGTAAAAAAATTGAGTAAGTAGTCTCCTGGACAAAACCATGTTACAATACAAGGGGTGTAAATTAGTTTATTATTTTGCACATAAGTTAAATACTGACTTTTTTTTCATGTAACACACAAATACTTGATAGCTTATTTGTACACTGAAATTTAAAGTTGATATTTGTGTGCTACATGAAAAAACAGTCAGTATTTAACTTATGTGCAAAATAGTAAACTAATTTGCACCCCTTGTATTGTAACATGGTTTTGTCCAGGAGACTACTTACTCAATTTTTTTACTTAACTTTTCTTAATGAATCAGGCCCAGAGTAGTGTCTGTAACATATAATTATAAGGATACGTCTGCAGAACATACACCGATCAGCCACAACAATAAAACCACTGACAAGTGAACTGAATAACACTGATTATCTCCTACGATGGCACCTGTCAGGGGTGGGATATATTAGGCAGAAAGTGAACAGTCAGTTCTTGTAGTTGATGTGTTGGAAGCAGGAAAAGTGGGGAAATGTAAGGATCTGTGATGACGACCGGGTCAGAGCATCTCCAAAACACAATATTAGGCAGGTGGTTGTAACGCTGTGGCTGATTGGTTTATTATTGTAAGAGGAAGAGAAAAATATCCTCAAATTATATAGACCTATAAAATGACACATTTCTAGGACGGAGCTGGGCAGGAGCAGCACAGAGACATTTTCTGCGTTCGTGCACAAAATATCAGTATCCCCATTATCTGTAATCTGTACTGACTGACACTCACTCTCCCACTACCTGTCCCGCTCACCCACTCACCCTCCGGCTACCTGTCCCGCTCACCCACTCACTCTCCCGCTACCTGTCCCGCTCACCCACTCACTCTCCCGCTACCTGTCCCGCTCACCCACTCACTCTCCCTGCTACCTGTACCACTCACCCACTCACTCTCCCGCTACCTGTCCCGCTCACCCACTCACTCTCCCACTACCTGTCCCGCTCACCCACTCACTCTCCGGCTACCTGTCCCGCTCACCCACTCACTCTCCCGCTACCTGTCCCGCTCACCCACTCACTCTCCCGCTACCTGTCCCGCTCACCCACTCACTCTCCCTGCTACCTGTACCACTCACCCACTCACTCTCCCGCTACCTGTCCCGCTCACCCACTCACTCTCCCGGCTACCTGTACCACTCACCCACTCACTCTCCCGGCTACCTGTCCCGCTCACCCACTCACTCTCCCGCTACCTGTACCACTCACCCTCCGGCTACCTGTCCCGCTCACCCACTCACTCTCCCACTACCTGTCCCGCTCACCCACTCACTCTCCCGCTACCTGTCCTGCTCTCCCAATCAGTATCCCCATTATCTGTAATCTGTACTGATCTGACACTCACTCTCCCACTCACTCTCCCGGCTACCTGTCCCGCTCACCCACTCACTCTCCCGGCTACCTGTACCACTCACCCACTCACTCTCCCGCTACTTGTACCGCTCGCCCACTCACTCTCCCCATTAATTGTCCCACACTCTCCCCACTAGCTCAGTCTCTCACCCTCAGGGTCCTTGTGGGTGTACAGGGTAACAGGGGGTCACCAGATACTCAGGTCAAGCAGAATGTGAACACACATGTAATGACGGGTACAAATTTGAGTGAAAGATCTTGTGCAGAGCATGTATGTTATAAGATGTAAGTATGTTATGTATAAGTATATGTAAGTATATTATGTATAAGTATATGTAAGTATATTATGTATTATATATAAGTACATGTAAGTTTATTATGTATAAGTACATGTAAGTATGTTATGTATAAGTACATGTAAGTATGTTATGTTTAAGTATATGGAAGTATATTATGTATAAGTATATGTAAGTATATTATGTATAAGTATATGTAAGTATGTTATGTATAAGTATATGTAAGTATATTATGTATTATGTATAAGTATATGTAAGTATGTTATGTATAAGTACATGTAAGTATGTTATGTATAAGTATATGTAAGTATGTTATGTATAAGTATATGTAAGTATATTATGTATAAGTATATGTAAGTATGTTATGTATAAGTATATGTAAGTATATTATGTATTATGTATAAGTACATGTAAGTATGTTATGTATAAGTATATGTAAGTATGTTATGTATAAGTACATGTAAGTATGTTATGTATAAGTAAATGTAAGTATGTTATGTATAAGTACATGTAAGTATGTTATGTATAAGTATATGTAAGTATGTTATGTATAAGTATATGTAAGTATATTATGTATTATGTATAAGTATATGTAAGTATGTTATGTATAAGTACATGTAAGTATGTTATGTATAAGTATATGTAAGTATGTTATGTATAAGTATATGTAAGTATGTTATGTATAAGTACAGGTAAGTATGTTATGTATAAGTACATGTAAGTATGTTATGTATAAGTACATGTAAGTATGTTATGTATAAGTACATGTAAGTATGTTATGTATAAGTATATGTAAGTATGTTATGTATAAGTACATGTAAGTATGTTATGTATAAGTATATGTAAGTATGTTATGTATAAGTACATGTAAGTATGTTATGTATAAGTATATGTAAGTATGTTATGTATAAGTACATGTAAGTATGTTATGTATAAGTATATGTAAGTATGTTATGTATAAGTACATGTAAGTATGTTATGTATAAGTACATGTAAGTATGTTATGTATAAGTATATGTAAGTATGTTATGTATAAGTATATGTAAGTATGTTATTAGAAGCATTTTATATTGGATTTGATAAAAAAAACATGCAACCAATGTAGAGACTGATACATCGGGGCAGTGGTAGGAGAACGTTTTACATGGAACATTAGTCTAATCGCTGCATCCACGTAGATTGTAGGGACAAAGTCTGATTAGGGGAAGAGCAGTAATGGAGATTATGATGATACATTAAGGTTTGTGTCATGTGTGAGATAAGTGCGTATTCTGGAAACATTTCTTAGATGTGTGTAAAAGGATTTGGATACAGATTGGATGTAGGGAACAAAGGACAGTTCTGAGACATAATAACACATTGACAGCAGCTACACTGAGGGGGCTTCAGTTGTGTTATACACAGATATAGAGATATCAGGTAGGTACTTACTGTTTGATAATTGGGGTATTATTAGGTTTTTGAGAGATTGAGTTGGTGCAACCAGCGCAGATGGTGAGAGATACCGAGAGGATAGATACATTTTCTACAAAGAGGTGATGCTAAAAAGTAGAGATGTTCACTGACCACTGGGTTTTGGTTTTGGTTTTGGATCTGGGTTAACTTTGTGTTTTGGTTTTGGCAGAAACCGCCCTTGTGTGTTTTGGTTTTGGACCCTATTTTTTTCTAAAATCCCTATTTTTTTCTAAAATCACATAATTTGGCTCTTTTTTTGTTCCTACATTATTATTAACCTCAATAACATTAATTTCCAATCCCTGTTTCTGTATGAGCACTGGCGCTGGATCTCCTGGGGAGGGAGGTACTTATGGAATTCTAAACCCGCTAGATCAGACAACGCAACAATAACATTTTGCCTCGATTCAGATCCGAGGACACGCGAAAGTACCGAGCCGGCTCGCGAGCCTACTCTGATCCCCTAAGTTCGGGTGGGTTCAGTTTTCAGAAAACCGAGCCGAAGCACCTACTTGAACCTACTCTTCTGACCCTGACCATTTGCCTGGAAACTGGATTCTGCTCCTCCACCAGTGCCCCTGACCTTTCACTTGTCCCTGGATTCCGTACCTGTGCTTGTGACCTCTGACCTTGGTTTACTCTACCGGAACCCCACGCTGCTGTCCGCCAATCACTCCACTCCTGGGTTCTCCTTAGCCGGTATACGATTCTTGACCCTCTGTCAGCTTGCGGCCAAGTCTGTCCCCACCACTAGGGGCTCCAGCAAACACCAGGCTTTCAGAGTAGACTCCGAGTTTTATTGTGCTGGCTAGGGAGTTCCTAACATTATAACCGGCCGTAAAAGAAGATTGGTGTTATACTGCCATGGACAACGGCGAATCGAATCTGTCTCCAGCCCAGATCCTGGCGAACCAGATCCAGGCAATTTCTCAAGTCGTGAAAAGTTTATCCCAGCGTTTGGCAGCTCAAGAAGAGGCTTCCAGAACCCTGCAGCTTCAGCAAACCCCCACTGGTTTCACATCAGAGCCCAAAATGAACTTGCCTGACCGGTTCTCTGGAAGCAGGTCAGCTTTCCGCAACTTCAAAGAGAGTTGCAGGTTGTACTTCCGCCTGAGACCACGCTCCTCCGGTTCTGAACAGCAAAGGGTAAGGATAGTTATCTCCCTATTGCAGGTCGTTCCTCAGTCTTAGGCCTTCTCCCTTCCTTCAACGAGTCCAGCCTTGCAGACCGTGGATGCCTTCTTCCAGGTTCTGGGGTTACTGTATGATGACCCAGACAGGGTGGCCTCAGCTGAGTCTCATCTCCGAGCATTAAGACAAGGATGTCGTTCTGCTGAGGAATATTGTGCGGAATTCCGGCGATGGTCCACCGATAGTGCCTGGAATGATCCGGCACTGCGAAGTCAATTTCGCTTAGGTCTGACCGAGCAAATTAAGGACTCCTTAGTCCAGTATCCGGTACCTGACTCGCTGGAGGAGTTGATGCAACTCTTCATTAAAATTGATCGTCGGATCAGAGAGAGAAAGACTGAACGGGAATCATCCATACATGTTGATTCACCACCCAGTTCCTGTGCTACTCTGCCGGATTCCTCTGAGCCCATGCAGTTGGGTGCTTACCGCCTGCCTCCAGAGGAACGCTCCAGGAGACGCTCATTAGGCCTTTGTATGTATTGTGGCCAACCAGGTCACTTAGTACGTTCTGGTCCCAATAAGCCGGGAAACTCCAAAGCCTAAGTGCAGTCGAAGAGGTGCGCTTAGGTCTTCAAATTATCTTTTCAGAGAATTCCTTGTTAGTGCCTGGACGTCTAGCCTTCCGTGAGAAATCCATGGATATGACAGCTTTTTTTGATAGTGGTGCGGCAGGTAACTTCCTGGACATACACTTGGCTCAGACGCTTGACATTCCAGATATCAAGTTAGGATCAAGCATTGCCACCTGTGGGTTGGATGGTAACCCCTTGCCTGGGGATAGAATTCTCGCAAGGACTCCAATGGTTCGGTTGTCTGTGGGAGCCCTCCATATGGAGGAACTCTCATTTTACCTAATTACCTGTCCCTCTGCTCCGTTGATTCTGGGGTATCCTTGGCTTCGTAGCCATAATCCCCTTATTGACTGGAAAGAGGGGAAATTATCCGTTGGAGTCCAGAGTGCTCTACGTCTTGCTTGACCCTGCCTCTCATAATCCTGCAGCCTAGTCCAGAAATGTTGCCTGCACCCTACCAGGACTTCAGTGATGTATTCTCTAAACAGAAGGCTGACTCCCTTCCGCCTCACTGAGACTATGACTGTGCTATCGAGCTTGTGCCAGATTCAAAACTGCCCAAGGGGCGTCTGTATTCTTTGTCTGCTCCCAAAACTCAAGCCATGGAATAGTACGTGGAGGAGAACCTGAAGAAAGGGTTCATCCGCCCCTCCAAATCTCCTGTAGGCGCTGGGTGCTTTTTCGTGGCTAAGAAAGATGGCAGTCTGAGACCCTGCATCGATTATCGCAGGTTGCATAAGATCACAATTAAAAATACTTATCCACTGCCCTTGATTTCGGTTCTGTTCGACCAGCTCAAGTCTGCCACCATCTTTTCTAAAATCGACCTACGGGGCGCTTACAATCTCATCCGCATCAGACAGGGAGATGAATGGAAGACAGCCTTTAATACCCTCTCTGGGCATTATGAATATCTGGTGATGCCATTTGGATTGAGTAACGCCCCGGCAGTCTTCCAAGATCTAATCAATGATGTCTTACGAGAGTTTTTGGGTAGGACCGTGGTGGTTTATCTAGATGACATTTTAATTCCCAGTCCTTGTCCCAGCACCGCCAACATGTCCGAGAAGTCTTGGAGAGTTTACGTCAACACCACCTCTACGCAAAATTGGAGAAGTGTGAGTTCGAAGTCCCTAGGGTGGCCTTCTTAGGTTACATCATTTCCTCGGCTGGCTTCTCCATGGACCCTAATAAAGTCCAAGCAATTCAAGACTGGGTCCTTCCTACTAACCTCAAGGCGATCCAAAGGTTGCTTGGCTTCGCCAACTATTACCGGAGGTTTATACATTCCTTTTCTTCCTTGGTGGCTCCTATTACTGCCCTTACCCGGAAGGGTGCAGACCCAGCTAGTTGGTCTTCAGAGGCGTTGGCAAGCTTTTCTGCCCTTAAAGTTGCCTTCACATCTGCACCCGTCCTTAGGCATCCAGATCCGGAGCTTCTGTTTATTGTAGAAGTAGACGCCTCGGATGTAGGAGGAGGCGCCATTCTCTCTCAAAGAGATCCTCAAAGTAAAATATTTACACCCGTGTGCATTTCTGTCCAGGAAATTCTCATCTACAGAAATTAACTACGACGTTGGGAATAGGGAGTTACTGGCCATCAAGTGGGCCCTCGAAGAATGGCGGCATTGGTTAGAAGGAGCAGCTCATGTTATTACCATCCTCACAGATCACAAAAATCTTTAGTACATCCAGACCGCCAAAACTCTTAACCCTCGACAGGCCCGCTGGGCTTTGTTTTTCACCCGGTTCAACTTCCTCATCACTTATCGACCGCGATCAAAGAATATCAAAGCTGATTCTCTCTCACAGAGTTTTATGGCATCCCATCCTCAGCCTCCTGACCCGCAACCTATAATTTCCTCAACCTCCATTCATGTTGGTTTAACTCAGGATCTCGGGGTCACACTCCGCCGCTTTCAGAGAATTGCTCCAGCTCAGACACCCGCTAAAAAATTATTTGTCCCAGTTCATCTGAGGAAGTCGGCCCTCATCGAATGCCACGACAACCGCTCAGCAGGTCATCCCGGTATCCAGAGGACCATAGAAATACTTTCCCGCTGGCTTTGGTGACCCACCTTGTCGTCTGATGCAGAAAACTATGTCCGCACTTGCCCAGAATGTGCCAGGAACAAGTCTTCCAGAATCCGTCCTCCGGGTCAACTTCTACCCTTGCCAATTCCAAACAGGCCATGGACCCATATTTCTATGGACTTTATTGTCGACCTCCCTTTGTCCTCCGGTCATAACACCATTTGGGTAGTTGTTGATCGGTTCAGCAAGATGGCACACTTTATACCCTTACTCAAATTGCCAGATGCCAGAAGTTTGGCTACCTTATTTATTACCCATATCTTCCGTCTCCACGGCCTCCCAGAAAACATCATTTCAGATCGAGGTTCACAGTTTATTGCACAATTTTGGAGGTCTTTTTGTAATTCCATAGGAATTAGTATCAGTCTGTCCTCCGCTTACCACCCTCAGTCGAATGGGCAGACGGAAAGGACCAATCAGTCTTTGGAACAGTACCTCCGCATCTATGTTTCCAAATTCCACGATAATTGTGCCCTGGGCGGAATTCGCGTACAATAATTCCTGCCATTCTGCTACACACACTTCCCCATTCTTCTGTAATCTTGGGTTCCACCCAAAATTTAACTCCTTCTCTTCTGCTGTTTCCCTTGGTGATCCTGGAATACCTGCCTTCACTGCCAGGTTGAAGTCCGTTTGGAAGAAGGTACATTCCGCCCTGTGTCAAGTTTCTCTTAGGTCTAAAGCCTTCGCTGATCGCCGTCGTGGTCCATGTGTATTGAAAGCAGAAGATCGTGTGTGGTTGTCCACACGGAACATCAAATTGAGGCAACCTTGCAGGAAATTTGGTCCCCGATTCATCGGGCCATTTATGATTGAAATGAAAGTGAATCCAGTGGCATTCCGACTCAAATTACCACCATCTTTAAAAATTCCTTGTACGTTCCATTGTTCTCTTCTGAAAAAAGCCGTTGCTCCCAGCAAATACAATCAATCTTCCTCTAACAGACCTCGGCCTCTGCTTATAAATGGAGACCACAAGTTCATCATTGAAAAAATTCTGGACTCAAGGAAGGTTCAAGGGCAGGTCCAGTTCTTAGTGCACTGGAAGGGCTATGGTCCAGAGGAGCGGTGTTGGATACCACAAAAGCGTCTCCACGCTGAGAGACTCAAAAAGGAATTTTTAAAAAAAATTCCCGCGAAGCCTGGTTGTTGGGGTTCCTTGACCCCTCCTCAAGGGGGGGGGGGGGTACTGTCACGAGCCGCGGCTGTATGCCACATCCTGGCGTGAACTAGCAGCCGGGCATGTGCTTTAGGTTCTATGCTCTGTTATTTTCCTTGTGGCATAGATTTAGAAGGGTGTAGGGACAGCCTCCAACACCAGGGGGAGCTCTCTTATTATTTAAACTGGTTCACTTATATTTTTATACATGCTTCCTGGTTTTGTTATTACTTATGCTAGTTCTAGCTAGTAATTAATTATCTGCCTCCTGAGGCTGATTGTCAGCCCTGCCCTCCTCTGTCCTGATTGGCTCTTAGTGCTATATAAGGCAGTGAGATCAGAGCCTCACTGCCGGTTATAGCGTCCTAGTCACAGTTCTGCTGCCTGCTTGTTCTCTCACTGCTTGGTGTTAAAACCTGTGACTGACTTCCCGTGTATGACCCTCGCTTGTTCCTGGACCTTGAACCTACTCTTCTGACCCTGACCATTTGCCTGGAAACTGGATTCTGCTCCTCCGCCAGTGCCCCTGACCTTTCACTTGTCCCTGGATTCCGTACCTGTGCTTGTGACCTCTGACCTTGGGTTACTCTGCCTGAACCCCACGTTGCTGTCCGCCAATCACTCCACTCCTGGGTTCTCATTAGCCGGTATACGATTCTCGACCCCCTGTCAGCCTGCGGCCAAGTCTGTCCCCACCACTAGGGGCTCCAGCGAACACCAGGCTTTCAGAGTAGACTCCGAGTTTTATTGTGCTGGCTTGGGAGTTCCTAACACTGCCCCCTGCAAATGCATCGAACCCCAGCAAATGCATCCCAGACCGTCTCACAGGATATATTGTAGCACATTACCAAGACTAGGCCCATATGAGCTAATTTGTCCACAGTCACTCCAGGTTGACTCACAGCTTCTACTAAGTCTTTCTGAGCCTTCTCATGGCTTTACCCCCCCCCCCCCCCCCCGCCTCCCTGCTGGGAGGGGGGTTTCTCCGTCTGCCCTCAGCTCTCAATTGACTCCCCCATCCCCCTCTCTTCCATTAATCCAAGACCTTAGTAACACGTCCACGTGCTGTCAGGGCCATCTTAACAACATTATGGGCCCCCGGGCAAAGCAGTGCACCGGGGCCCCTAGATATAGATAGAGATGTAGATATATAGATGTATACAGATACAGATATAGATATAGATATAGATATAGATATATAGAGATAGGGATAGCTAGATGTACTTGCTCAGTGACCCTTGTAGGTGTTTTTTGCAGGTTTTTTTCTTTTGCAGGATTATTTATTCTCATTAAGAGCCGTGCCTATGGGGCCCCCTTATCTGTGGGTCCCCCGGGCAGTTGCCCATCGTGCCCAATGAAAAAGATGGCCCTGCGTGCTGTGGTCCCCAATCAGTAACCCTGAGAGGATGTGCTTGGTTGGGCCCCAGAATATGACTCCTTATAGGATCTGGGGTCCCATATTACAATAAAAAAAGTGCAAATCCAAATTCCAGACACATCAAGTGAACAGCAGCTTTCCCTAAGTCACAAACATTTTAGCCCTGCAGCGATGTCAGCATTGTATGTATTGGGTGACACAGTGGTTAGTATTGCTGTCTCACAGTACAGAGGTCATAGATTTGATTCCAGCCAGAGCGCTATCTGTGTGGAGTTTGTATGTTCTCCCTGTGTTCCAGAGACATATAGTGGTAGGTTAGTGTGCTATGGTATATAGAATATGTATGGAGTATAAGCTCCACTGGGGTAGGGCCTGATGAGTATGATTAAATGTCCTCTGTACAGCGCTGCATAATATAGTTTCAGTATATAAATATACAGTCATAAATAATTAGAACAGAATAAGACATAAATTTCATTTTCACCTCTAGAGGTCACTAGAAGCCAATAAAAGTGGAAATAATATTGCATTAGTCTATGTTACGGGTTATTTATAAATATTAAACCCATTGCAGCAATATGTAATAATTTTTGTTGATGATTATTGTAGCTGCAAAGAGACCCCCATGACGCGAGCGTTACTCAGCCGCCGCGCCCATCGCGGTCGGGTCGGATATACTATATACAACTTACAGAAAGACTGAGGGTCTGACAGCAAAACTTACACTGATAGAAACTTCTCAGACACCATAACTGCTGCTCTCACAATCAGAAATGATGATTATTTTAATGACATTAAGTATTTGTTTTACGTTGCTTATTAGCAATCAAATATACGAACAATAAAATATAAAAGAACAAATACTGTTGTAACCAGGGGCCCACGCAGGGGGATTTCTGGGTCTCAAGAAACCCCTCCCCTCCGCTAAAGAAGAGCCCCTACATAGCGGCTCTGTACTATATAGCAGCCGCGGCGCTGTCAAAGATGCATCTGACTCTTCTTTGGCAGCGCCGTGGCTGCTGTATAGTACAGTGCTGCCGAAATGGAGCTGCTGCGCATACACAGCAGCTCTCTCGATTTTTTTTTTTTTGGGTTGGAGGGGAAACCCCCCCTTAAAAATCCTGCGTGCGCCCCTGGTAACCCCTAGGAATGCTGCAATTGGACTTGAGCACCCAGGGGCTAATAATTACAATTGCATCAGTAAGAAAAGAGATGGATATAGCTGTTTACCAGTCCAGGAAGAGAAACTATATCTCCCACATGGCTATTGTAAAAAGGGGGCGGAGCCTAAGAAGACTGAGGAAACCAGAGGGCGGAGAGAGAGAGGAGCATCCTGGGAGAGACTGAGCTGTGTGACCAGTCCAAATAGATGACCCTAGGCAGAAGGGCCCTGGATGGGTGGTCTGAGCAGAGAGAACAGACAGTCTGCAGTGATATCAGAGGAGGGGAGGTGTGAGAGGGAGGAGCATCCTGAGAGGGAGGAGCATCCTGGGACAGACTGAGCTGTGTGACCAGTCCAGGTAGGTGGCCCTAGGCAGAGGGGCCCTGGAAGGGAGGTCTGAGCAGAGAGAACAGACAGTCTGCAGAGATATCAGAGCAGAGAGAACAGAACCTGCTGGAAGTCACAGTGTGAAGCTGTAGGAGGGGTTACATGCACCTCTGAAGAAGGACATTTTACAAGTCAGCCACTTTGGAGATTATCAAGTTCAGACCTGTGACACACACTGGTGCAGATAAGTTACTGGTTATTTTACCTATCTGGTATTATTCAAGTGGGGTTTGGACTATATCTGGCCACAAGGGCTGAAGAGGTAGGGAGAGATGGGTGGGCAGGTAAATGTGCACCAAGTGTTTGTCTAATCAGCATTCGTGGAACTACAAGTCCCAGAATACAAGTAAGAAATGATTTTACAGTTGTTGCTACAGGAGGGTTTTCATACTGTGGCTGCTGTACCTCACTGCAAGTGCAAACTGGACACATGATGCTTCCACGCCATGCTGCATACATACAGAAGGGCCCCAACTTGCAGTGCATGGCTCCATCTGTGTGGTGTGTTTGAATACTGCTGATGTGTGTTTGGCAGAACATTGTAGAGCTATAAGTAAAAATATATATTCACCCCTTGAGATATTCCCAGTATCAGGAGCCAGTAAGGCATCTGATATATTTTTCCAGTGTATAAGGCTGTGACAATTAATGGTTATATTGTTATATATTATATTATATTGTATGCTGTTAATATTATTGATTTATTGCGAGTTATTGTGTTAACTTGGTGTTCATAGTAAGAACTATCCACACTGTCTTATTACTGTATTGTGTTGTTCGTACTATTATTTCAAATTATACCAAAGTATATTTTTCTATAAAATCACAAAGCTGCATTTAGTGGTTTCCATTTCAATAAATGTGCCTGGATGGCTTCTGCAGCACAGAGTTTGTCACAGAGTGTTAATACTGGGCAGGGGGTTTCCCGAATCTCCCCCTGGTGTATCTTCAGAACACCCCCAGAAGACAAAGCAGCGATTCGGGTGGAGGCACTGAAAACCAAGTACAGAGGTGAGAAGCATCTGCATCATTCAATATATATATATATACAAGTTAACCTGTGCATGATACTCATGCATTCTAGTCAAATCAAGCTACTTAAGGTGTTAAAAAGGTTCTTGTCATGCATTTGGGCCATAGCCCAGGCCTCAACCACCAACCACTGCCCACTGTCACCCCCGGCAACCACCAACCACTCCCCACTGTCACCCCCGGCAACCACCAACCACTCCCAACTGTCACCCCCGGCAACCACCAACCACTCCCAACTGTCACTTCTCCTTCAAGAAATATATATATATTTTTTTTTTAAATCTTTATAAACACTTTTAACAATTAACAAATTAAAAGAACAAATTAAAAACATCTTAGTATACCAAATTTCAGCCCTTTCTGATTTTTTTTTTTCACACACACTAAGAATTTAGTAGGTCAGTGTATAACTCTGCCCAGCAGGTGGCGCTGCAGCTTGGTTTTATATTTCCCACACACAGACACACACACAGACACACGCCACTAAGCATTTATATTATAGATATATGTGGTGGTCGAGTACTGATGGGAATCCTTCCTTTACCTTGTCCTCCAGACACGAGTCGGGTTCTTTTCTGTTCGGATATCCGGTAGTCAGGAGATAAATACTTCAATGAAAGGGACAAGGATTGGTCAAACAACTTGGGTTTATTGAGAATGCGGTAAGGATAGTTTTGGTAAGACACAGTGCCACTGACCCCTTCAGCTCAATAGTAATGACAAAATAATGCGTCTGATCAGCATAGAGCACAATAGCATTTAACATATGACATACACATTGTCTAATAAGGCACACTGGTAATCACAGTTACTACTTTCACGTTAACAATATCTGACTGGTGATGATGCAAAAACCAATAATAACCCATCAAGACTCTTACGGTCACTGCCGCGCCCACTAGAGGGCTACTTCTTATACAGGTGTTTGGGATACCGTGCTATCCCCTATGGGTCAGGCGCCCCACTTTTAGCATCTACTGCTGAGTTAACTTGAATTGCAGCGGAACCACTAACACTGAATGTCACACCTTCAATATTAATAAATCAATTCTTAGGTAAATCACATAACATTAACATCCATCTCAACATTTGGTGCACCAATAATATCCTTGGTAACGTTACCATATTTTCCACTCAGTCCTGGGCTGACCTGTGCACAGGAATTTGGTAGTGTTCCAATGTCCTGCAGAGGTTTCCATCAAGGGTTAAGTATTATAGTAGAAAGCAGGGCTGTTGCTCATTTCAGCCACAAGATGGCGCTGTTCTCTCAACAGTCAATGAATCTCTATCAGCACATGTGCTCTGCAACAGGGTATAATGTCCAGATATCAGCACACACACAGGATATAGCTGAAACGACCGTCTTAATTGTTCCCTGCAGCCTGTGTAAAGGTATGTTCTGGGGGGAAAAGCTCTCACAATCCTTCCTTGTACAAGAATACAATGTCAGTTTTGGATAGATTCTTTCATCACTCTTCCCTCTGACACTGGGGTGTGTGCAGTACACTGCAGGCTAGGGTTTTACCTTGAGACGGTTTTGCAGTTAGTGGAGAGTGTCTTTGGCGCCCCACTGCGTGTCCCCAGCTGTTCTCCGTCCGCTTTGCTGGCATGTCACCAGTTCTGACAGCAGCTTATCTTCCCCTCTGTTCTGCTGCACCTCAGCCCCCCTTGTTCCTTCTATCATGCTGCTCTCTCTCTCTCCTCCTTCCTGCAATCATCCTTCCTGTTACTAGTCTCCAGGAGCAAAATTAACCCCTTGTAGCCCTGCATTTTAACAGCGCTTATGCACTGCTCTGTGCTGTTCAACTGGGCTTTGGGGCACCACATATACACCCTCACAACACTTAATACTTCCAGCCGCCAAACATGACAGAAGAACAGATGTATTGTAATAAAATATATATAATACAGAGAACAGCTGATCAGTTTGGGAATAAACTCATCTGTACGGTGTATAAATGTATTTAATGCAAAGCATCAGGAAACGTCTCTGTTGTGGGTGCTGTTCCCGTGGGGTAAGAGACAAACACCACTGAGATGCGTCTGACTCCACCTACTGCGTAGAATGAGACTCAGTTAGTGCAACTTCTACATGTACAACTGACGCTGTCACATCCCTGAGTACACACTACATGTACAACTGACGCTGTCACATCCCTGAGTACACACTACATGTACAACTGACGCTGTCACATCCCTGAGTACACACTTGAGAGCTCAAATTGGTCTGGATAATGTTGACATTAGCCAGTTTCCGACAGCGAGCATCTGCAGTGATTGTAAAGTACAAGCAGGAGCTACAGCCGGTCTCAGCCTTCCTGAGATCCCGACATTCCTTGCTGGGATGTGTATCGTGTTTTCTCTCTCATACCCCCCTCTGGCAAAAAGAAAATTACTTTAAAATGATCTTTAAATTAGGAGCAGACGTTTCGGGGCCTTGGCAGAGCGATGGCTGCACGACACATCGCGCCAGAGACATCTGCTTCCAATCAGACTTAATGCTGGTAAATGCTGTTATTGTATGTAATCTCTTTATGGGGACGCAGAATAAGACGGTTGATGATGATATTTAGGAAAAGCTTCTTGCAAAGCTGACAAATCCGCCAGTATCTGGTGCTGCAGAATGACAGACAAACGCCGTCTGCAAGAGGAGTCTCCACATCTTATCTCCGGAACAGACGTTTCTCTGTGTGCACCTGACAGGCGGGTGTTTATATACCCCCTGCCAGTGTTCCCACCCCGTGTAGTAGTTCTATCCTCCCCACATGACAGGGGGGTGTTTATACACCCCCTGCCAGTGTTCTCACCCCCTGTAGTAGCTCTATCTTCCCTACATGACAGGTGGGTGTTTACAGGGTCATCTTTTCCATTGGGCACGATGGGCAGCTGCCCGGGGGCCCCATAGGCATGGGGGCCCCATAGGCACGGCTCTTAATGAGAATAAATAATCCTGCAAAAGAAATAAACCTGCAAAAAAACCTACAATGGTCACTGAGCAAGTACATCTATCTATCTCTATCTCTATATATCTATATCTATATCTGTATTTGTATACATCTATATATCTAAATCTATATCCATATCTAGGGGCCCCACTGCACTGCTTTGCCCGGGGGCCCATAATGTTGTTAAGAAGGCCCTGGGTGTTTATACACCCCCTGCCCAGTGTTCTCACCCCCTGTAGTAGCTCTATCTTCCCCACATGACAGGCGGGTGTTTATATACCCCCTGCCCAGTGATATCACCCCCTGTAGTAGTTCTATCTTCCCCACATGACAGGCGGGTGTTTATACAACCCCTGCCCAGTGTTCTCACCCCCTGTATTAGTTCTATCCTCCCTACATGACAGGCGGGTGTTTATATACCCCCTGTAGTAGCTCTATCTTCCCCACATGACAGGTGGGTGTTTATATACCCCCTGTAGTAGCTCTATCTTCCCCACATGACAGGTGGGTGTTTATATACCCCCTGTAGTAGCTCTATCTTCCCTACATGACAGGCGGGTGACAACGCTCTGTTTGTAGAGGGTATAATTCTGCCCCCTGTAGTAGCTTTTTGTGACCTGTTCTGCAGTTCCCAGCCGCACACTTACATACAGCAGATAGCGGAACAGACAGGAGTCTTTTCCAGTCCAGGCGTCAGTGGCAAATCCCCAGTTTTATTAACAATTTATCTCATGCCATCCTTAGCTCAATTATGGGGTTCCCTTCCCTAGAACCCCCTTCATCTGCACTGTTTTAGAAAGAATAACGACACCAGAGGATTATGTCTGTCCTCCTCCTGCCCCATGATTCCATAGCTTTAACCCCCAACATACATGACAAAGTCCCAAAACTGTAACTGTGACTGTGCAGGCCCAATAACACCAGGGAGCCCCAATGTAATACCAGGAATAGAAATCTAAGCCCCAGCTATACATGGTGATCGTCACTGAGTAATGATCCGTGGTGTCCTTTATTCTTCCCGAGGAGTGGCTAGCGGAGGATTACTCCGTTAAGAGAATGTAACATCACTTTCAGTTCTATTCAGGTTTTGTTGTGAATAAGGATGAGCGGGCTCGGGTTCCGCTAATCCGAGCCCACCCGAACAGTGCGGATCCGACGGGATCCGAGCACTGTTCAGGTATTTCCGGCGCCAAAAAAAATTAAACTGAGGCTCTGACGTCCAAGTCTTGCGTCGGATCTCGCGAGACTCGGATTGCATAAATTCCCCGCTAGCGGCCGCCATTTTCATTTGGGCTGTGATCAGGGTAGAGGGAGATTGTAGGGTAGTGGTACTCCTGCGTGATCAGTCCAGTTGTGCTTTATGCTTGTGTCCAGTGCTCTGTCCTTGCTGCGTCCAGTGGTGCTTTATGCTTGTGTCCAGTGCTCTGTCCTTGCTGAGTCCAGTGGTCCTTTTTGTCCTGCTGAGTCCAGTGGTGCTTTGGCCAGTGTCTGTCCTGCTGAGTCCAGTGGTGCTTTAGTCCTGTGCATTTTTGTGCTAAGTCCATAGTAATTGTCTAATTATTAAAAACTCCCAAAAATTTTTTAAAAAATAAACAAAAAAAATTATACAAAAAAAAGTAAAAAAAAATATTAAAAAATAATTTAAAAAGTCTAAAAAAAATTCTAGAGCAATATATTATTGCAGTCCTGAAATATTAGTACTGCAATACCTACATTCACTGTTTCAGCAGTCCAAAAAATAGGAACTGCAATCTATATTTCTACGTTCATTCTTTAAGCAGTTCCAGAGAATAGGTACTGCAATCTATATTACATTTAATACGTTCAATTTTTAAGCAGTGCAAGAGAATAGGTACTGCAATCTATATTACAAGAGAAAATGAGGGAGGAGCTGGTAAACCATTGCGATTCCACCAAGCATGTAGCTCTTGTGGATGAAGCCCTTCGTACGCTTTGCCAGGATCCGAGGGTGGTCACTCTTTTAAAGTCAGAGGAATATTATTCTGGCCACCGTGCTCGATCCTCGGTTTAAAGCGTATGTTGTGTCTCTGTTTCCGACGGACACAAGTCTACAGAGGTGCAAAGACCTGCTGGTCAGGAAATTGTCCTCTGAAGAGGACCGTGACATGCCAACAGCTCCACCTTCATTTTCTTCCACACCTAAGGCTGCGAGGAAAAAGCTCAGTTTTCCTAAAAGACCCACTAGCGGGGATGCTGAGAACATCTGGTCCGGACTGAAGGACCTGCCAACCATTGCAGACATGTTTACTGTCGCTGCATTGGATGGTGGAGGATTATTTTGCTGACACCATCCAAATAGACATGTCAGACAGTCCATATTGTTACTGGCAGAAAAAAAAGGCAGTTTGGAAGCCCCTGTACAAACTGGCTCTATTTTACCTGAGTTGTCCCCCCTCCAGTGTGTCCTCGGAAAGAGTTTATAGTGCAGCGGGGAACCTGGTCAGTGAACGGCGAAGGAGGTTGCTTCCGCAAAACGTTAAAAAAATGATGTTCATAAAAATGAATTATCAATTCCTCAATCAAATACAGCACTGTCCTCCAGATCCTACAGAGGGACCTGTGGTTGTGTAGTCCAGCGGGGACGAATTGATAATGTATGAGGATGAGGAAGTACACACTGTAGGGGGAGAGGAATCAGAGGATGAGGATGAGGACGACATCTTGCCTCAGTAGAGCCTGTTTAGTTTGTACAGGGAGAGATGAATAGCTTTTTTGGTGTGGGGGCCCAAACAAACCAATCATTTCAGCCACAGTTGTTTGGTAGGCCCTGTCGCTGAAATGATTGGTTTGTTAAAGTGTGCATGTCCTATTTCAACAACATAAGGGTGGGTGGGAGGGCCCAAGGACAATTCCATCTTGCAAATCTTTTTTTGGCATTATGTGACCGTTCAACAGTCGTTTGCCATGAGCACAAAGTACGACAGTAGTCATCTTATGGCAAAGCGGATAACTGCGGCCTTAACAGCTATGTTGGTGTTAGACGTGCGTCCGGTGTCCGCCATCAGTGGAGTGGGATTTAGACGGTTGATGGCTTACCCCACTTAGACTCTCCTGGGGATTTGTGGTGTCAGACAACGCCAGTAACATTGTGCGGGCATTACATATGGGCAATTTCCTTTGTGGCTCCATTATCCCAATTAAAAGGATTTTTACCTGTTGGTGTAATGATGTTATAAACACTACACTTGAAAGCTTGAGCCTTTAAATAAAAAAGTCACTCTTCATTGCAGGAAGATTTGCAACAGGGACAGTTTTTTTGTTCCCAAAGTCAACAAATAACACTTCGACCCTGTCTGTCTTTTACATACTTGATGGGATCTCAATGATGAATGCTCTGTACCATGGTCGTCGAAAACAAGAGGTAGTGACGCGCTCGAACTACACCCTCAGTCTATATGCTGCAGAGGATGTAGGAGCAGCCATATGTGCAGTGGAATTTAGACCAGTTGGAGGAGGTATTGTGGCCCCGGTACCAAATCGGGCCACTCCGCTACGCAGTCCAGAAAGCTACCTCGGTGCAACGTTTTGGACTAAAAACAATATTGTGAGGTGTGAGGTGTTCAGAATAGACTGGGAATTAGTGGAAATGATTGTTATTGAATGTTATTGAGGTTAATAATAACGTAGGAGTGGAAAAAAACAAAAAACTGGATTTTAGTGCTTTTTATGCTTTTTTAAATATAAATCAGAACCAAAACCTTTCGTCAGGTGTTTTGGCAAGACAAATCAGAACCCAAAACCTCAAGCTAATCAGAACCCAAAACCCAAAACACTAAAAGTGCCCGGTGCACACCCTTAGTTGTGAACCAGGTGGATATCTCCGTACATGACTTGTATCTTCACAGAGACAGTTTATTGGCTGTCACATAGTTTAAAAGAACGGACATTAAGATTTCATCTTTGCCATCACAAGTAGGAAGATATTATACTGAATTTGAACCACTCTCCTCTCTCGTGACTCAGCAAAAACTCAGCTATTGAATCACCTGCTCTTTATTACTCTCCATTTAACACTTCCACCCATTCCCCCACATGGCTCCCACATCATTACTCTATACTATCCAGACATCCATGGATAAACTATATTTGCTGCAGCCTAGCTCTGCACTACTTATCTGATTACACTGGACATTGCAATTAGGTAATTCCTTTAATTCCCTAATTTTTGCTATTTGACTCATAAATCCCAATGCTTGCCAAAATATTTTTCTTTCTCTCTTTTCATGGCATTATCTTTAGGACTATATCATCCCTCACCCATCCTGCAACACACACCTCTGTCCACATTGCCCCTTCATTACTTCACTCACCTCTAGTGAACACTCATGAACTGTTTTCCTATTAAACATACGGAGACTTGTATAAGTTATTAAAAATTGCCAGAACTTTTATTATGATTTTAATTTTAACTAGACCTATGTTGGTGGAGAAAGGGCCCTGCGACACAACTCTCAAGCTGACAAACACTATCACGAGTGGACTGGCGCAAACCGCCGTACGTCCACCACCACGAGGGAACAAATCCCAACATAACTTGCGCTGAGTTGGCGTCAGAGTGACTGCCCCTTTTAAAACTCACGCTGCCCTCCCTCACCGAGTCGAACAGGGACCCTCCTCACCGAAGGGCCAAAAAGGGAGTTACTGGTGCCTCAACGGGGGGCAGTGACCTACGACAACTACCAGTGCGCCCACAAATCAGCCGCTGAACGCAGTGCCTTCCTACCGCAACATAACCGGACATACTATATCAAAGGAGTGGGTGAGTGGGATCTCGTGCTGTGGAATGGAGCAGAACAGGAAGTGCTGCCTCCTATATCAATCAAGGTCCCTCCCACTGGATTACACCTTGGTCGGGCCAACCCATGTTAACACCTTCAGGTAATTGTTCAGCTTACTACAAACCCTGTCGCCCTTTAAGTGCATTCATCCTATTCAGCCTCATTTGTCATTAAATTCAATAACTTTAACAGCCTCACCCTGCCGCCAGAAACTAAAGGACACACATCTTACAATCATCTTTCCTACCTTTCTTCCTCCCTGCTTCTATTAGCTGGTGATATATCACCTAATCCAGGTCCCCCTCACTTCTCCCACACACATATATCTGAACACTACAGAAATCCAGCAAACCTCAAATGCATCACCTGTTTCCCCTCTCTTCCAAAGTCCTTTAAATGTGTCCTTTGGAATGCAATCTCTGTTTGTAACAAACTGACCTCCGTACATGATCTCTTCCTCTCAAACAACCTCAACATTATAGCAATAACAGAAACATGGCTCACGCAATCAGTTACTGCCTCACCTGCAGCCCTTTCACATGGTGGTCTCCATCTCACCCACACCCCCAGACCGGGAGGCAGACAAGGAGGGGGGGTTGGACTACTTCTCTCCCACAGCACGTTCACAGTTCTACCAAGTCCCATCACTCACGTTCACATCTTTTGAAGTACATGCTGTTAGGATTTTTAACTCATTCTCTATGCGTGTTGCTGTCATCTATCGCCCCCCTGGTCCACACCAACAATTTCTTGAACATTTCTCTGCATGACTCCCTCACTTCTTATCCTCTGACATCCCCATCATCATCCTGGATGATTTCAACATCCCTATTGCTAATCCACGTTCCAATGCTGCTTCCAAACTACTCTCTGACCTCCTCACTTGATCTCTCCCAGTGGATTGAATCCGCTACTCATCAGGATGGCCACTGTCTTCATCTTGTTTTCTCTAGACTATGCTCAGTTTCTCATTTCCTTAACACTCCTTCTCCCTCTCGGATCATCACCTTATTAGCATTTATGAATTGTCACATTGAGTTTTTGATGCAGATGCAATGCCTGTGGGTATGGGGCTCTAAATGCCTCTCCTCGACTTAAGAAAAATACTCTGGTGTATGTAGTCACCTGGAGGGTCAGCCAGGAACACATATTAATGTCTCATGAGTTTGTGGTGGCATTCTACTGTCTATGATGACTTAAAGCAAGAGATTTACTATGATTCTGCAGCAATGTAAGTTTACTAGTAGATGAAAGGCCTTTTTAAATGTTGACTATAACACTACTACAATAACTAGTTCCAAAATAATATGCTGCCTCATGGAATACCTACTGCGTTATGTTTGACAAACAATCAATGGAGGGATTTGGCAGTGAAATAAAATTTTAGAGCTTATGTGGTGGTCGAGTACAGATGGTAATCCTTCCCTTACCTTGTCTTCCAGACACGAGTCAGGTTCTTTTCTGTTCAGATATCCGGTGGCCAGGAGATAAATACTTCAATGAAAGGGACAAGGATTGGTCAAACAACTTGGGTTTATTCAGAATGCGGTAAGGATAGTTTTGGTAAGCCACCGCGCCACTGACCCCTTCAGCTAAATAGTAATGACAAAATAATGCGTCTGGTCAGCATAGAGCACAATAGCATTTAACATCTAACATACACCTGGTGAGTATAAGGCACAATAGCGATAACATCTACAATGCACATTGTCTAATAAGGCACACTGGTAATCACAGTTACTACTTTCACGTTAACAATATCTGACTGGTGATGATGCAAGAACCATCAATAATAACCCATCAAGACTCTTACGGTCACTACCGCGCCCACTAGAGGGCTCCTTCCAATTCAGGTGTTTGGGGTACCGTGCTATTCCCTATGGGTTAACTTGAATCGCAGCGGTACCGCTAACACTGAATGTCACACCTTAAATATCAATAAATCAACTCTTAGGTAAATCACATAACATTAACATCCATCTAAAACATTTGGCGCACCAATATTATCCCCAGTAACGTTACCATATTTTCCACTCGGTCCTGGGCCGACCTGTGCACAGGAATTTGGTAGTGTTTAAATGTCCTGCAGAGATTTCCAGAAAGGTTAACAGTCCCGGTTAAGTCCCTATACTTTCTCTGAAAAGGGGAGCTGTTAAAACTGCAGGCTGGGTTGAATATTATAGTAAAACACAGGACTGTTGCTCAGTTCAGCCACAAGATGGCGCTGTTCTCTCACAAGTCAATGTGTCTCTATTAGCACATGTGCTCTGAAACAGGGATAGGGTCCAGTTATCAGCACACATAGGATATAGCTGAAACGACAGTCTTAATTGTTCCCTGCAGCCTGTGTAAAGGTATGATCTGGGGGAAAAGCTCTCACCAAGGGAACAGTGTCCTTCCTTGTACAAGAATGCAATGTCAGTTTTGGATAGATTCTCTCAACACTCTTCCCTCTGACACTGGGGTGTGTGCAGTACACTGCAGGCTAGGGTTTTACCTTGAGAGGGTCCTGCAGTTAGTGGAGACTGTCTTTGGCGCCCCACTGCGTGTCCCCAGCCATTCTCCGTCCGCGTGTGCTGGCAATGTCACCTGTTTGGGCAACAGCTCAGTCTCCTCTCTGCTCGGCTGCACATCAGCTCCCCCTTCTCCTACCATGCTGCTCTCTCCTCCTCCTCCTTCCTGCACATCCTCTTCCTGTTACTCCCCCAGCCAATCAGGGCCTTCATCCTCCTCCTGTCTATCACTCCTGGGCACAAATCTCCAGGAGCACAATTAACCCCTTGTAGCCCTGCATTTTAAAAGCGCTTATGCACTCCTCTGTGCTGTTCAAACGGGGCTTTGGGGCACCACACTTAAATGTTTTGTTCACAGAGAATATGTAGAATATCAAGTGCTGAATAAGCAGGGCCGGTTTTTAGGGCATGGCAGTCATGCTGAGCCCCATTGTCCAAGCCCCTGGCCGAGAACCGGTTGGTAATTTATTTGAATCCCTCCACTGTGTGTGTGTGTGTGTATATATATATATATATATATATATATATATATGAGAGAGATAGCTCTATATATATATATATATATATATATATATATATATATATACATACACATCATGCATTTGCAAACATGTGTAACAGAATTCTTTCAGTAAAGTGCTGGCCACACCCACTTGGCAAATGTCACTCCCACTTAGATGGGGGGCGCCGGTGCCCTGTCTCGCCAAGGGCACTAAAATGTCTAGTTACTGCATTGCATCTGAGTACCTCCGAAAGCACCTAGTTCTACGGGAAAGGCGGTTGCTAAAGGTAAACGCCTCTAATATTCTGGTTAGCTAACTGCGGTCCTAATACATACAAGGTATAACAGCACAAAACAATAAACACGTAACACTAAAACTCCTAATGTGCCCAACATCTATATCTACAATTAAAACTTTACAACACTACAATACTTAAACTATTAAATATACACAACCATATCTACACTGTCATATTTACACTATAGCTACATGTTTAACTACAGTTATATATTTATATAGACAGCGCGGTGGCTCAGTGGTTAGCACTTCTGCCTCACAGCGCTGGGATCATGAGTTCAATTCCTGACCATGGCCTTATCTGTGTGTAGTTTGTATGTTCTCCCTGTGTTTGCGTGGGTTTCCTCCGGGTGCTCTGGTTTCCTCCCACACTCCAAAAACATACTGGTAGGTTATTTGGCTGCTATTAAAATTGCCCTTAGTCTCTCTCAGTTTGTGTGTGTGTGTGTTAGGGGATTTAGACTGTAAGCACCAATGGGGCAGGGACTGAAGTCAGTGAGTTCTCTGTACAGCGCTGCGGAATCAGTGGCGCTATATAAATAAATGCTGATGATGATATATATATACTATGGGACTGGATATATAAAAAAAAAAAAAAGGTTGGCTGTATGTCTGGTTTGTTCTTGCATGAGATACACATTATCCTACTGCACACGTGCCCCCAAAAAACAAACATTTATGAATACGTTCATATTAAGTTTGGAGCGTAACTGACTTAGGACTCTGTAGCCCCAGAGAGGTGCTACAGGGGAGGGACGAGTATTGGTGGAGGCGATCAGGGTGTGTACACGTATCTCTTGCAGGTACTGGAGCGTTAGTGCGCTCAATGATGACGAAGACTGTCAGTAGCAATATCTGGCTGCCTCTGATTGGCTGTTTGACCACCAGCTGATAATGTTTCATTCAATAGCATCATTAGACCTATTATTTAAATTGAGCTAATTCAGAACAATGTCTGATTAGTGATATCTACAAGTTGGGAGGTACTTTATAGCAACATTATTATGTTTACACTATAACTACCCTGACAAAATTATCTTACTATCCCTACACATATACCTACAATCACCAAACCACAATGTGTCTATTGTACCTATGACTGACACCTTGATGTCACTATGAATGTGAGCATGGGAGTACGTCACTGATCAGGAATAATCAGTGTTTCCCACCATGAAGTCCACCCATTCTCACAATTCCTGATCAGTGTTTTCTACCTTTATGTTCTGCATTCTCACCGCACTATGCCATGTATCTCCCATTGACGTACTCACATTCACACCGCACTATGCCATGTTTCTCCCATTGACGTACTCACATTCTCACCGCACTATGCCATGTATCTCCCATTGACATACTCACATTCACACCGCACTATGCCATGTTTCTCCCATTGACGCACTCACATTCACACCGCACTATGCCATGTATCTCCCATTGACGTACTCACATTCACACCGCACTATGCCATGTTTCTCCCATTGACGCACTCACATTCACACCGCACTATGCCATGTATCTCCCATTGACGCACTCACATTCACACCGCACAATGCCATGTTTCTCCCATTGATGTACTCACATTCTCACCGCACTATGCCATGTACCTCCCATTGACATACTCACATTCATACCGCACTATGCCATGTTTCTCCCATTGACGTACTCACATTCTCACCGCAATATGCCATGTACCTCACATTGACATACTCACATTCACACCACACTATGCCATGTTTCTCCCATTGACGTACTCACATTCACACCGCACTATGCCATGTTTCCCCATTGACGCACTCACATTCACACCGCACTATGCCATGTTTCTCCCATTGACGTACTCACACTCACACCGCACTATGCCATGTACCTCCCATTGACATACTCACATTCACACCGCACTATGCCATGTTTCTCCCATTGACGTACTCACATTCACACCGCACTATGCCATGTTTCTCCCATTGACGCACTCACATTCACACCGCACTATGCCATGTTTCTCCCATTGACGTACTCACATTCACACCGCACTATGCCATGTTTCCCCATTGACGCACTCACATTCACACCGCACTATGCCATGTTTCTCCCATTGACGTACTCACACTCACACCGCACTATGCCATGTACCTCCCATTGACATACTCACATTCACACCGCACTATGCCATGTTTCTCCCATTGACGTACTCACATTCACACCGCACTATGCCATGTTTCTCCCATTGACGCACTCACATTCACACCGCACTATGCCATGTTTCTCCCATTGACATACTCACATTCTCACCGCACTATGTCATGTACCTCCCATTGACGTATTCACATTCACACCGCACTATGCCATGTACCTCCCATTGACGTACTCACATTCACACCGCACTATGCCATGTACCTCCCATTGACGCACTCACATTCTCACCGCACTATACCATGTACCTCCCATTGACGTACTCACATACACACCGCACTATGCCATGTATCTCCCATTGTCGTACTCACATTCTCACCGCACTATGCCATATTTTCTCCCATTGACATACTCACATTCACACCGCACTATACCATGTACCTCCCATTGACGTGCTCACATTCTCACCACTCATGTTCAGTGGTTTTCACCTGACATTAGATGACTCTTGGACCTTCTCACTCTGTGGTTCTTTGTGACTTCTTGGATCATTTTCACCAATCTCGTGGAGTGAATTTTGAGGCCCTAGAACCCTGGAGCTCAGACCTCTACATCCGTGAGGTAGGGGGTGGCTGGTAAATTTTAGCCTTGGGGGGACAAGACTCGACTCAGCATCTTATTAGGAACATTTTAAAGGAAAACATATGCAGGTGGCCCAGTGGCCCAGTTCTAGGTAGCCACTATGGGACTGGACCAGGGGCAGATCCCACCCTGCCCCCCGCCCAGCCAGCCCCTGAGTGCAGGTAAACTGGTGCTGGCTCTACTCCGGTATAGACACTTGGAACGCACTCATTTTGGCCCAGATTCAGAAAACTTGAACAAAGGACAATACTACAAAACCAGAAGGTAAAATATTTCTGCGTTAGTCATCCAGGTTTATGACAGAACAGACATAAATCCTTGTTTATATTGTCACACAAAACCAGTAATAATATACAAAAGTGAATGGATTCGGAGTATAACGCCTTCTTAATGACTCCAAAATTCACGGGTGGTGATAAAAGCACCAATTATAAAACAGCTGTAATGTAGGTTTAGTTGGCTGATAAGTAGCTGTTTGGGACAGCACCGATGTGTCACATACAACAATGAGATTTCACACGCACAGAGGTGAACAGGGTAACGCTCCACGAGGGCCACCAGGTGAGATCTGGGTGATAGAATGGTCCCCCTAAGGTGTCTGTGGCCTACACTGGCACAGTCCAGGGTGTATATCCTGGTGACAGCTCTAGGTGGTCACTATGATACCACAAGGAGGGTCCAGGACAGACAGATTTCTGTCATTTAGAGAGATATGGATTTTCTCACCACCCGCTGAGCACAACAGACAGACAGAAGCTGTCACCGCACCACACTCTGCGAGGACGGGGTGTCCTCTGTCTCACCCTGTACCTCATTATGATGGGGTGACGGACGCGGAGATAATAGACATAATAATGTCTAATAACAGAGTGAAATATTCTGTCCTATTTCCATCTTCCAAGAATTGTCACCTTTTTCCAAGAACGGTTTTACAAGATACTCCCAATCGCAGGGTTTATTGCTGCAGTTCTGCAGTGATTTATGGTGACTTAATTAGCACTTTATAAAATGAGTGTGATGTAAATGATATGTGTATTGTGCTGCCTGCAGGCCGGGTGGAGAATGTGTTACATGGATAAATGCTTTGGTTTTATTACAGGTCCTAGGTGTACTCACAGTCATCACCCACAGAACCACAGAGAGCTGAGTGCGACCAGTGGGGGATAAGGGGAGAGGTAATCAGGGGGGGGGGGGGTGCAGGACATGGCTGTTATCTTCTGTCCAGGGCGCACTGATGCTGCCCCCTCCTGGGCAAGAAGAGTAATGGCTGGGATGCTGCTTGTTATCCTGTACTCACCAGCAGTTGTATGTCTCCCCATCAGCATTATTTACCCACCAGTGTTTCATTAGAGATCTACCTGAGGTGTAACACAATCGCATTCCATTATATATAGATATATATATATATCATCACCATTTATTTATATAGCGCCACTTATTCCGCAGCGCTGTATAGAGAACTCATTCACATCAGTCCCTGCCCCATTGGGGCTTACAGTCTAAATACCCTAACACATACACACAGATTTATATATGTATACAGTGGTGGAAGTGGGGGGTATACGGGGTATGTCATACCGCCACTTCTCCTACTGCTACATTATAACACTATCACATTCCAGTCACTTACAATATATGTATTGTGAAGGGGGCGTGCGCACATGTATAGGAACTAACTGCGCATATGCGAGGCGCGCATGTGCAGTACCTACATTGCATACGCCGTGATTGGCACGTGCTCCATCGGCGTATGCGCAGTTACAACAAAGAACCTCACTATGTGTGCCGACTCAAGCTGGCATACACACAGTGGCAAAAGATGCCAGGGGTGATGACATCATCGCCCCTGGCCCACACACAGTGTCCACATGTGTGGGCCAGATAGTGTCCCTTTGGTCTCTCTACTGCCTGCCTGCCTGCCCCCTGGACAACGAGCACTGTCCTACACTACAGAAAGGGTATACTATAGGGATACACTACACTACAGTAAGGATATACTATAGGGATACACTACACTACAGAAAGGGTATACTATAGGGATACATTACACTACAGAAAGGGTATACTATAGGGATACACTACACTACAGAAAGGGTATACTATAGGGATACATTACACTACAGAAAGGGTATACTATAGGGATACACTACACTACAGTAAGGATATACTATAGGGATACACTACACTACAGAAAGGGTATACTATAGGGATACATTACACTACAGAAAGGGTATACTATAGGGATACACTACACTACAGAAAGGGTATACTATAGGGATACATTACACTACAGTAAGGGTATACTATAGGGATACATTACACTACAGTAAGGGTATACTATAGGGATACACTACACTACAGAAAGGGTATACTATAGGGATACACTACACTACAGAAAGGGTATACTATAGGGATACACTACACTACAGAAAGGGTATACTATAGGGATACACTACACTACAGAAAGGGTATACTATAGGGATACACTACACTACAGAAAGGGTATACTATAGGGATACATTACACTACAGAAAGGATATACTATAGGGATACATTACACTACAGAAAGGGTATACTATAGGGATACACTACACTACAGAAAGGGTATACTATAGGGATACATTACACTACAGTAAGGGTATACTATAGGGATATATTACACTACAGAAAGGGTATACTATAGGGATACATTACACTACAGAAAGGGTATACTATAGGGATACACTACACTACAGAAAGGGTATACTATAGGGATACATTACACTACAGAAAGGGTATACTATAGGGATACATTACACTACAGTAAGGGTATACTATAGGGATACATTACACTACAGAAAGGGTATACTATAGGGATACATTACACTACAGAAAGGGTATACTATAGGGATACATTACACTACAGTAAGGGTATACTATAGGGATACATTACACTACAGAAAGGGTATACTATAGGGATACATTACACTACAGAAAGGGTATACTATAGGGATACATTACACTACAGTAAGGGTATACTATAGGGATACATTACACTACAGAAAGGGTAGACTATAGGGATACATTACACTACAGTAAGGGTATACTATAGGGATACACTACACTACAGAAAGGGTATACTATAGGGATACACTACACTACAGAAAGGGTATACTATAGGGATACATTACACTACAGAAAGGGTATACTATAGGGATACACTACACTACAGAAAGGATATACTATAGGGATACACTACACTACAGAAAGGGTATACTATAGGGATACATTACACTACAGAAAGGGTATACTATAGGGATACATTACACTACAGTAAGGGTATACTATAGGGATACATTACACTACAGAAAGGGTATACTATAGGGATACATTACACTACAGAAAGGGTATACTATAGGGATACATTACACTACAGTAAGGGTATACTATAGGGATACACTACACTACAGAAAGGGTAGACTATAGGGATACATTACACTACAGAAAGGGTATACTATAGGGATACACTACACTACAGAAAGGGTATACTATAGGGATACATTACACTACAGAAAGGGTATACTATAGGGATACATTACACTACAGAAAGGGTATACTATAGGGATACACTACACTACAGAAAGGGTATACTATAGGGATACACTACACTACAGAAAGGGTAGACTATAGGGATACATTACACTACAGAAAGGGTATACTATAGGGATACACTACACTACAGAAAGGGTATACTATAGGGATACACTACACTACAGAAAGGGTATACTATAGGGATACATTACACTACAGAAAGGATATACTATAAGGATACACTACACTACAGAAAGGGTATACTATATGGATACATTACACTACAGAAAGGATATACTATAGGGATACATTACACTACAGAAAGGGTAGACTATAGGGATACACTACACTACAGAAAGGGTATACTATAGGGATACACTACACTACAGAAAGGGTAGACTATAGGGATACATTACACTACAGAAAGGATATACTATAGGGATACATTACACTACAGAAAGGGTAGACTATAGGGATACACTACACTACAGAAAGGGTATACTATAGGGATACACTACACTACAGAAAGGGTATACTATAGGGATACATTACACTACAGAAAGGATATACTATAGGGATACACTACACTACAGAAAGGGTATACTATAGGGATACACTACACTACAGAAAGGGTATACTATAGGGATACATTACACTACAGAAAGGATATACTATAGGGATACATTACACTACAGAAAGGGTAGACTATAGGGATACACTACACTACAGAAAGGGTATACTATAGGGATACACTACACTACAGAAAGGGTATACTATAGGGATACATTACACTACAGGAATTATACACTGAGCTACAGAAAAGGACTCTATACTACAGGAAAGTTCCTTACATTGCAGACAAAGAATTAGATCCAGGATACAAGGATTTGATAAGTATCATTGATATTATATATATCTATAAAGCTGTATGGGGGGTATTCAATTGTTGCCGTTAACACACTAAAACAAAAAAAAACGAGCGCTCTAAAAATATTAGCGTTAATAAAGTAATTACTCGCTAAAATTCATCTCGCAGTGAAATTCAGCGAGTAAACTACCGTATTAATGGTATTTACGCGCATATTACCGTATTAACGCTAATATTTTTAGAGTGCTCGTTTTTTTTTGTTTTAGTGCGTTAACTCCAACAATTGAATACCCCCTATGTGTTTATAATGTTGATTTATTTATATACATATAACTGTGTAGCTATTGTCTAATATCTGTGATAGTTAAATCAATTTTATAAATATTGATTCTTATAAAGGATACATATATAAAGCGAGGATAGTGTAAGGAATAACGGTGGTGAACCTAGGGTTAATGTTTATATACTATGTTATGTTGAACAACGTTATGATATATGTGTGTGAACTGTGAATACAGAGTTTTCTGTGTTAACAGTAAAATACTTTGATTTAGATACATACATATGTTGTGAGTATTGGTTATTTATAACGAATATATATTGTGAAGTACTGCTGAGATACAGTGATTATTGGATAAATAATTCTGTGAACCTTAAGTGTTATTTAGTGTGTTCAACACTGTGCAAGGAAAAGTGCGAGTTTTACAGTGAGTGTATCTGAGAACGGAATAAGAGGACAACGTGCACAACCAAGATGTACATAAAGGGCCTTTCACACACACATATATATATATATACTACATATATATTTCAAGTCTAAATAAACCTCTTTCAACACTTCCTTAACAATGGCGGCTGCCGTCCTTCAGAGGATTAGGTGGTTGGTCCGATCAAATAGTAGTGTCTGGGAACAGAATTAGAAGGACCAAAAGGGCGCCTGATAGTGTAGTATTTTAGGGAAAATTAGACCCAAAATAAAACGGGTGGTATTACTCTGTGTGCCGGATATGTGTCACGTAGGCACATCTGTGTCAATATCCTGGATCCTGATGAAGTCTCAACATAACATAGGCGAAACGCGTTGAGTGTGTAACACCATTATCTTTAGTCTTCCCAGTGGACTTATCCCCCCCTCAATGTAAAAGAGCGACATTTTCTGCTTCCTTCCCTAATGGAATTGATGGAAAGAAATCCTGCTATAATATCCTGACCTGGCGGTCAGGTCTTCAGCTAAGCTCTCGTTTCTTTTATTTTGTGTGTCTGTATTTTGTTGTATTTAAACTCTGTTTTAATAAAAATATCACACTATATGGTCCATATATCTCTATATTGGAGACTTGTGTGATTGACCAACACAGCGGCCGCGAGTGTCCCAGAGACGACTATTAATACAGATAAGCACAATTTTATTCTGTTTGGTACATACATATAATATTCAGGGTGATAGAACCACTCACTGTGTAAAACTTACACTATGTTTGGTATCTTGTGTTTTGTGCTTGTCCATCGACACTTTGGATGACGGTGTAAGGACACGGAAGTGCCTACTGTACTTATATATCTGGTACACAGAATAATACCACACGTTTTATTTTGGGCTAAATACTACACTATCAGGCACCCTTTTGTTCCTTCAATTGTTGTTCCAATATACACACACAGTGGTGGAAGTTGGGGGTATACGGGGTATGTCATACCGCCACTTCTCCTATTGCTACATTGTATCACTATCACATTCCAGTCACTTACATTATATATATTATATAATTTCCAGTCATTTCCAGTCAATTTTTGTCAAGTGACAAGAACACTGCTTCCCCTCCTATTTCTGTGTGAGTAACGGCGCTGGATCTCCTGGGGAGAGAGGTACTTACGGTATCCAAAACCTGTGAGATCCAACAATGCAACAATGATTTTTTGCCTCGATTCAGAGAACGGGCGAAAGTACCAAGCCAGCTCGCAAGCCTACTCTGATCCCCTAAATTTGAGTGGGTTCGGTTTTCAGCATCTATAATATATATTAGGTCCCCTCGTGCCATCAAAACAGCTCTGACCCATCGAGGCATGGACCCAACAAGACCTCTGAGGGTGTCCTGTGGTATCTGGCACCAAGACATTGGCAGCAGATCCTTTAAGTCCTGTAAGTTACGAGGTGGGGTCTCCATCGCTCGGACTTGTTTTTCCTGCACATCTCACAGATGATCGGTTAGATTGAGATTTAGGATTTTGGAGCCAAATCAACACCTTGAGCTCTTTGTCATGTTCCTTAAACCATTCGTGATCAATTTTTGCAGTGTGGCAGGGAGCATTATCCTGCTGAGAGAGGCCGCTGCCATCAGGGAATACCGCTGCCATGTACTTGGTCTGTAACAATGTTTAGGTCGGTGGTACGTGTCAGAGTAACATCCACATGAATGCCAGGACCCAAGGATTCCCAGCAGGAGATTGCCCAGAACATCAAACTGTCTCCGTCGGCTGCCTTCTTCCCATAGTGCATCCTGGTGCCATCTCTTCAACAGATAAACGACGCTCACACACCCGGCCGTCCACATGATGTGAAAGAAAATGTGATTCATCAGACCAGACCACCTTCTTCCATCACTCCATGGTCCTGTTCTGCCCATTGAAGGCACTTTTCGTGGTGGACAGGGGTCAGCAGGAGCACTCTGACCGGTCTGCGGGTACACAGCCCCCTACGCAGCAGGCTGCGACGCTCTGTGTGCTCTGGCACCTCTCTATCATAGTCAGTATTAGGACATTTGTGCTACAGCAGCTCTTCTGTGGGAGTGGACCAACCTTCGCTTTGGAACTGAAGAACCGGTGTGAGAATCACTGTGAAAATAAACATGGGGTCTGACCTACGTGTAAAGTACGAGGACGCTACAGAGACACAATGACACAAAATAAGACACTGTCATATAATGATACAATGTTCCTGAAGAATGTCTGAGGTAACGTCATATGTAGAACTCCCTCCGTCCCTCTTTTCCCAGGACCGGTCCCTGTTGTTGTAGGAAAATCGTTAGTTCAGAATTTTCTTTCTCTGGGCTCTGGCACCTGCATGGGCGACTTTTATGGATGTCGTGTTTGTGTCTGAGCGGTGAAACTGTCATGGGATAAATAGCGCAGCCTCCAAGTATAAGAACTCTAGGGAGTAAATGTATCAAGGTGCGATTTTGAAAATTTGAAAGTGTCAGAGCCTACTGCTGGTTACATGAAGATCAGGCAGAATTTGTGCAGGGTCCCCCGGAATTTCTCGCAACCAGCACTAGGCAAACCAGCCGGGGTGGGTGGCAGTAAAGCAGGGGGACACGTGGAAGGGGCGCCCCCCTCATAATGACAATCCAGCCCCAGGCTGTTCAGCACTGGGCAGGATTCCCTAGGGAGTGGGGTCTGCAAAAGAAATAAGTGCGGGCCCCCCCTCTAGGAATAACCAGCCCAGTGCTGAAAGCGCTAGGGCTCTTCCTACAGCCTTGGGCGGTGAGTGTAGGGTAAAAACGGAGATTAAAGTGTAAGAAAAACAAACAGATGCCATGTTTGTGGAACTACAAATCCCAGTAAGGCCGGGCTGCCCTAAACAGCCTGAGCATGCTGATGCTTGTAGTGCTTGGACGGGGGGACGCCACGCATATTTCTTTCTAACAATGTCATTTTCTTTAGTTTAAAATCGCGAGTTTGCCATATAAAGCTTTCAGCCAATCAGAAATCAGTATTGGTTTGCAAATGGCGATTTTCAGCTAAACATGGGAAAGTTTCAAATCGGCACAAATCGTGAGAGATGAACAGCGATTTGGGAGATCATACTAAAAATCGCTACTTAATACATATAGCGACTTGGGGACTTAAATCGCTAGTTATCTCCCGTGATTTGCTGTGATTTTAAATCGCTGAAAAATTCATACCTTGACACATTTACCACTAGGATAACAATTAATAATGTAATTTACTAACACAAGCTCAGCACATACTCTGCTACTTTACGGAGCGGCCACTAGAGGGCAGCGCAGGATACATAATTGTGATGTCTGAGCTTCTCACTCTCAGATGTCAGGATAATTACTATCTATAAACCATTCACAGCTTGTTCACTGACCTCAGGAAATCGGACTATAGATAATGGGCAGTTATGCTGTCATTTAGGACAATACAACCAAACACCTCCAGAAACTGTCACACCCCAGGTGTTATTTGTTGTAAGGAAACAGGAGAAATGTGCGCAACATTTGGGAAAGTGTAAAATAGGGGAAAGTCTAATAACAGCCCGAACTTCAATTAAAATAGGTGAAAATAAGCCAGACGGTGATCAGCTGAGCGCAACTTGTCCAGCGTGTAATCTGTCTGCTCATGGCGGGAATTCCCAACTCACCGTATGAGGGATTGTCCTGTATATGCCATAATTATTAGTAGTAGTAGTGAATAAGTCTTATTATTATTAGTTATTATTATTACTATTATTATTATTATTATTATTATTATTATTATTACTACTATGTTATATCCTCTGTATCACTCCCCTGAGTTACTGTACTGATCACTGTAACACACAACACAATCTACTGTACAGCACAGAACACCGGGTCTGGGTCATTGCTGTGGGGTAACATCAGAAAATTGGTCCCAGGGAAACGCAGCCTGGATGTACCAAACGGAGTAAAAAAGTGTAAATTCCAGGAAGTATAAAATGAAGGAAGTAAACGGTCTGATTATAACACATGTACAGATCTCCGAAACGTTATTGTGTTCAGTCTCAGCTCAAAATGCAAATTTACAAATATACCTCAGAACCCTAAAATTGTACCAGCAGAACGTTGTCCCCCAGTTACTTGGACCTGTTCTGTCACAATCGTCCAGTCGCTCATATATATATATATATGTATGTGGTGTGTATGTTTATATATATATATATGTGTGTGTATCATTACTAACATTTATTATATAGCGGCAGCATATCTTATCTCTATGACAAGGGCTATATAAGGCCGCTGTCATGCAGCTGACACGTCCTGTACTCTGCTTTTCCCTGTTCCTCCTCACTCTGTCTCGGTGTCACGTATCCAGCAGGTTGAGCTGTGTGACAGCGGATTCCTCTGATACCCGGCGCAGGAGATGTAGTAACAAGCACACACAGGTGTCATTCTACAAAGTGACTTTTATCACATTCTTGCTGTGCTTGAGAGGAAGTTGGATTAAAGGGAGAGCGGGCGGCGCTGTCAGGAAGATAAATGGTAAATGGAGGCCTGACGGGACAAGAAAGTCATTACTCTGAGGAATGTGACAGGTGCTCTTCACACATCAAACGTCTCCTCTCCGCACTGTGTCACCTGCTGCTCAGTACAGGCGGCTCAGCCTGAAACGCAGACAAATTATCAGAGAATGGAGGCACTTGTCATCCTCCATGTACTGATCGCTGGAAATTAGATGTTTCCTGGAATCTCTCAGCCGCTGGCAGATGTCTGTGTCTGCGGCTCCAGAATCACTATGATGTGTCCTGTAACATTGTATCAAAGTCACCCACATCTAGTGATCAACCATAGTGATCAGTGAGGACATCCAGCTAATGGCCTCCCACTGCCTGACATATCTGACTGATGACCACATGGTGGCAGCACTGAGACCTGTGAGAACATCCAGCCAATGACCTCCCACTGCCTGACATATCTGACTGATGACCACATGGTGGCAGCACTGAGACCTGTGAGAACATCCAGCCAATTACCTCCTACTGCCAGACATATCTGACTGGTGACCACATGGTGGCAGCACTGAGACCTGTGAGAACATCCAGCCAATGACCTCCCACTGCCTGACATATCTGACTGATGACCACATGGTGGCAGCACTGAGACCTGTGAGAACATCCAGGCAATGACCTCCCACTGCCTGACATATCTGACTGATGACCACATGGTGGCAGCACTGAGACCTGTGAGAACATCCAGCCAATGACCTCCCACTGCCTGACATACCTGACTGATGACCACATGGTGGCAGCACTGAGACCTGGCACAACATCCAGCCAATCACCTCCTACTGCCAGACATATCTGACTGGTGACCACATGGTGGCAGCACTGAGACCTGTGAAAACTTCCAGCCAATTACCTCCCACTACCAGACATATCTGACTGGTGACCACATGGTGGCAGCACTGAGACCTGTGATCTATGAAAACATCCAGCCAATGGCCTCCAACCATTTCTGGGTAGATATTGGCCCCTGGCGCTGTGTAAGTGGCCTTCAGGGTATTTGACGTAAATGTAAGTTGCAAAGTTGAGAATAAAGTCAGATTGCTGCTGAGAGAACATTATGTGAACCCTTTAAATTACCGGTCTCTGCTGTGGAAGTCGTATAATTGGATGAACGAAAGTATATTGGTTAATATTGTTTTATCGTGCGATTGCACTCAGTATGCCACACTACACGTGGCATAGTGCGATCATGCAGTAAAATACGCACGAACACACTTGCACTACAACATTTAGTTATTTATATATTTCATATTTATATTGATTCCAATCCACAGTGATTTATGAGCAGATAGTATTTAGTTTATTATTAGTTTATATAATATGATTATATATACACTTCAGTGTTATTAAAGGTTCAGGTTATAGGAAATGTGTCATGTCTGATATCATTTTAATCCCCTATTCATCAGCAGCTGTCCGGTTCATTCGCCGAAGAGATCGCACATTGCATACTCTAGTTATTGATGTTAGGGAATAAATAGTCAGAGTGATACCAAACTGTAAAATACTAATGGACTAGTTGTAACTGGTTTCTGGGTGGGAGAATCATCTGGAATGTTGACCCTCAGCCTTTGAGGGGGTTGTTTGAACTAGCCTATGACCTGTTTACACTGGACCCATCTGAAGTCTGGACCTATAGAAGCAAGCCACGTCATCTGCATTGTTCTCTCTGTAACACTGAATGTATATAATCATAGCTGCACCCCCACTAGCCTCAGTCTACTCTGACCACAGTATTCTAGAGTGATATACTGTTCACTGGTACCCGTGGGAGCGCAGCGAGCGCTGTATGTATATATCTCTTGGTATTGGCTGTACTGTACTATATTATATTATAATCATGTATTGAACTGTTAACTTTTTACATCTGCTAAAATAAATTACTTTGTGCCTTGGAAACACAATACAATCGCCTATGCAATGCTTATTTGAAAACGATAAAATTACTTTAATACTGCATAAATGTAATGTAATGACATCTGATCATCAGTTCTATCCTAATCCTAATAATATAGATAACAATGATAAATTACACATCACTGACCGCGCGGATCCAACATTCACTGCTCTAGTTAGTTAAAAGTATGTGAACCTTTCAATGCATTCGCATCCTTCTGTCATCTGTCTAATGTATTTGTTTTTTAATTTTGAACATTGGACTGTTTGACTTTTCATGGCTGCTGTGTGGAACAGTCCTATATGCAGCCGGTGATATTTCTTCCTTATTCCTCTCTAACATCTGACATTTCTGGGCTGTTGTGAATGAAATTCTGTCTTTAGGATGGCGGCTGTGGTGGGTGACCCTGTGACTGGGTCACTTATAAATAACTTAAGGTATACATTTATTTAAAGGAAATAGCGCAGGGCGCTTATTTATATAATTGCCAATGCACTTATTTTTTATATTGTGTATATTTTGATATAGGAAATCTTTATTTCTGAGACCAGAGAAGATCGATTTTTCTGTTTTAACCTTACTGCCTTGTTTGGGGTTTTGCAACTTTTCTTGGGGAATTCTTTTCTTTGGAGGAAATGTGTATTCTGCAACTGTTGGAAGAAAGTACCCATGCTAATCTCATGTTGATTAGACCTTTTGAAGTGACAATCCAATACCCCTTAAGGGAAAGAAAGAGGTAATTAGACTTGCTGTCAAATGTTCACTGTAAGATGTAGGAAATCACAGCAAGGTTTTAGGATATCACAGATAAGTGTAAATATTGTTAGCTTTGCATTGCATGTAAATCCATGTTTGGGTAAACAAATTGCATCATGATTTTAAAATTAGCCTGTGAGGCTGTGTCTAAAACTGTATAAAAAGAAAGCCCTTGTACATTGAAATGTATCATTCTGATGTTCCAACTGACCTGACCACTGATACCTGTAATCAGTGGAACTGTCCTTGTCAGAACACTTGAGTGAAATAAACCACTCAATTTCAAGACCCTGCTTGACAACTTCTTCAATTATTGCTGTAATCCTGTGACCTGCAGATTAGACCCTAAATATAATCCATCCTACGGCTGTTCTGAAGTTTGGACCTAGCTCCTAGTACCACCGCTCTGCCGCTACCCAGCAGCTCTGGTCAGTGTGATAGGCCAGGGGGGATCCATCCGCAGCACCCTGATCCATAGTAAGCGGTCAGGGGTACCTGCCCAAGTTTACCAGCACGGGAGTACACTAGCAGCGACAGTTACCCAGAAGGACCATGGTTCTGAATACCATAAAGGAGCTCAGTGGTGGCAACAGGCTCCTCCTACTGCGGCAGGAGGGGCGTACTCGGAATAGCGAAAGGGGACGGTGGCAAAGTAAGTCCAGCCGGTTCCCAGCAAACAGACAGGGTGGCATAGGTGGTCCATCCTGTCACAGATCCGTATTCTCTTACCCCACATGATGTCCTGTCATAAAGCCGTGCAAAAATCCCTAATGTCGGAGGAAGTTCTCACCAACCACTGGGCCCTATACCCCCTGCAATACTACTGCTAATCGCATGGGAAGCGCACTCTAACACCTCATTTCCATAGTGAGCGACATCACCTGTGTCACATAGTGAGTGACATCACCAGCGTCACATAGTGAGTGACATCACCAGCGTCACATAGTGAGTGACATCGCCAGTGTCACATAGTGAGTGACATCACCAGCGTCACATAGTGAGTGACATCACCAGCATCACATAGTGAGTGACATCACCAGCATCACATAGTGAGTGACATCACCAGCATCACATAGTGTGTGACATCACCTGTGTCACATAGTGAGTGACATCACCAGCATCACATAGTGAGTGACATCACCAGCGTCACCTAGTGTGTGACATCACCTGTGTCACATAGTGAGTGACATCACCAGCATCACATAGTGAGTGACATCACCAGCATCACATAGTGAGTGACATCACCAGCGTCACCTAGTGTGTGACATCACCTGTGTCACATAGTGAGTGACATCACCAGCATCACATAGTGAGTGACATCACCAGCATCACATAGTGAGTGACATCACCAGCGTCACCTAGTGTGTGACATCACCAGCATCACATAGTGAGTGACATCACCAGCGTCACATAGTGAGTGACATCACCAGCGTCACATAGTGTGTGACATCACCTGCGTCACATAGTGAGTGACATCACCAGCGTCACATAGTGAGTGACATCACCAGTGTCACATAGTGAGTGACATCACCAGCGTCACATAGTGAGTGACATCACCAGCGTCACATAGTGTGTGACATCACCTGTGTTACATAGTGAGTGACATCACCAGCGTCACATAGTGAGTGACATCACCAGCATCACATAGTGAGTGACATCACCAGCGTCACATAGTGAGTGACATCACCAGCATCACATAGTGTGTGACATCACCTGTGTTACATAGTGAGTGACATCACCTGTGTCACATAGTGAGTGACATCACCTGCGTCACCTAGTGTGTGACATCACCTGTGTTACATAGTGAGTGACATCACCAGCGTCACATAGTGAGTGACATCACCAGTGTCACATAGTGTGTGACATCACCAGTGTCACATAGTGTGTGACATCACCTGTGTCACATAGTGAGTGACATCACCAGCGTCACATAGTGAGTGACATCACCTGCGTCATATAGTGAGTGACATCACCAGCGTCACCTAGTTTGTGACATCACCTGTGTTACATAGTGAATGACATCACCAGCGTCACATAGTGAGTGACATCACCAGCATTACCTAGTGTGTGACATCACCAGTGTCACATAGTGAGTGACATCACCTGCGTCACATAGTGAGTGACATCACCTGCGTCACATAGTGAGTGACATCACCAGCGTCACATAGTGAGTGACATCACCAGCGTCACATAGTGAGTGACATCACCAGTGTCACATAGTGAGTGACATCACCAGCATCACATAGTGAGTGACATCACCAGTGTCACATAGTGAGTGACATCACCAGCGTCACATAGTGTGTGACATCACCTGTGTTACATAGTGAGTGACATCACCAGCGTCACATAGTGAGTGACATCACCAGCGTCACATAGTGAGTGACATCACCAGCGTCACATAGTGAATGACATCACCAGCGTCACATAGTGAGTGACATCACCAGCATTACCTAGTGTGTGACATCACCAGCGTCACATAGTGAGTGACATCACCAGCATTACCTAGTGTGTGACATCACCAGCGTCACATAGTGAGTGACATCACCAGCGTCACATAGTGAGTGACATCACCAGCGTCACATAGTGAATGACATCACCAGCGTCACATAGTGAGTGACATCACCAGCATCACATAGTGAGTGACATCACCTGCGTCACATAGTGAGTGACATCACCTGCGTCACATAGTGAGTGACATCACCAGCGTCACATAGTGAGTGACATCACCAGTGTCACATAGTGAGTGACATCACCTGCGTCACATAGTGAGTGACATCACCTGCGTCACATAGTGAGTGACATCACCAGCGTCACATAGTGAGTGACATCACCAGCGTCACATAGTGAGTGACATCACCAGTGTCACATAGTGAGTGACATCACCAGCATCACATAGTGAGTGACATCACCAGTGTCACATAGTGAGTGACATCACCAGCGTCACATAGTGAATGACATCACCAGCGTCACATAGTGAGTGACATCACCAGCGTCACATAGTGTGTGACATCACCAGCATCACATAGTGAGTGACATCACCAGCGTCACATAGTGAGTGACATCACCAGCATCACATAGTGAGTGACATCACCAGCATCACATAGTGAGTGACATCACCAGCGTCACATAGTGAGTGACATCACCAGCATTACCTAGTGTGTGACATCACCAGCATCACATAGTGAGTGACATCACCAGTGTCACATAGTGTGTGACATCACCAGTGTCACATAGTGAGTGACATCACCAGCGTCACATAGTGAGTGACATCACCAGCGTCGCATAGTGAGTGACATCACCAGCGTCACATAGTGAGTGACATCACCAGCATCACATAGTGAGTGACATCACCAGCGTCACATAGTGAGTGACATCACCAGCATTACCTAGTGTGTGACATCACCAGCATCACATAGTGAGTGACATCACCAGTGTCACATAGTGAGTGACATCACCAGTGTCACATAGTGAGTGACATCACCTGTGTCACATAGTGAGTGACATCACCTACGTCACATAGTGTGTGACATCACCAGCATTACCTAGTGTGTGACATCACCAGCGTCACATAGTGTGTGACATCACCTGCGTCACATAGTGAGTGACATCACCAGCGTCACATAGTGTGTGACATCACCAGCGTCACATAGTGAGTGACATCACCAGCATCACATAGTGAGTGACATCACCAGCGTCACATAGTGAGTGACATCACCTGCGTCACATAGTGAGTGACATCACCTGCGTCAAATACTGTGCAAAAAAAGCAGAAACATAGATAAATATTTGTTTATAAATAGAATGGGGCTGTCACATAAATCCGATCTGTGAGAACAGAACGTTTCAGGATGTGGATGAGGGAAATATTCTGTTATGTGTCTGGTCCTCTAACATGAGGCCATTTGGAGCATTTGACTAGTAAATGAGCACAGTGCCCCTCTCCGTTCGGGCGCAGATCTGATTTCTAATTGCCTGCAGGACGCTGGGAATGGAGATTGCAGCTTGTCAAGTACATAACTGACGTCAGGAGAAACAGGACCCTCTAGATAACGAGCAGCGGCTCAATTAGCAATGATAGGGTTTATGTGTAGAAGCCAGGAAAGCAGTAATCTTGTGGCACCCCCCGCGTCTCACTCATGGGTACTGGAGGAAAGAATAGAGCTCTAATCAGGGTCAGACATCAACATGATGAGAACGGATTCTACAAATAATTCATGAAAACTTAAGTTCAATTTATTTAATTTGTTAATGAATGTTTTCATCCTCATTAATTGCTCTGCTGCCAAAGACGCTCTTCTTATCTCTGTGTGAATTTTAATTTGAGGCCGTCTGGCCCTCTAATAATTAGCACCTTCAGCGTTGCGTTTAATTCGCCAGTTAATTGTCAGCTTCTCACTCAGTTTTGTTGCAGATTTTTTTCCTAGCAGAAAACTGACAAAACAAATCTCTGGAGGGAAATGTTGACAATTATCAAAGCACATTTAAAGATGTACTTTATGTGGATAATTTGGATGAGATTGTTAGATATGATTTGTATAAATATCCTGGTTCTTGTTCTCTGTACTATAGAAGATATATTCTAGTCTCAGTATATGATGCTCACATCACCTACGGGTGTCACTGTCTTCTGAGACGCCCAGAAAGTGACGTCCGTATAGTCTGTCCCATAGGACTCCAACTGTTACATTCTATCCCCAGTGATCGGGGGCCATTGCCAGTGTCTCCCAGTCCGAACATCAGATCACAGTTTACAAAAATTCCAGACAACGGTTTCTGATTGAAGTATTTGTGTTTGAGATGGGAAGTAAAAAAGCAGAAAAAGAGGTGTAAATACTCTATTCCTCAATTTACTAAGGTCAACTCTGGATACTTATTGCTAGTAATAATATAAAAGTATTTTTTATTTAAATGTTCAGTAAAATCTGCAGCATAGGTCACCCTGATATCTGCATCTTATATCATATAGAAGTGGAAGCGGTTTCTTGCTTTGTCTGTGTAGATTGAGATCTCAGCTATAATCTCACAGCAGCTGTCGTATTATCACCGATATAGGGAACATGTCCCTACTAAGCAGTAACACTCAGACAGCAAGAATACCTCAATAATGAAAGTATCACATCAATGATTACTGTACAGTAATGGAGTCATCATACTATAGATTGGAAGGAGTTATAACCTGTTCTGTAGCAGATATTGTTATCAGAAGATGACTGCACAGATCACAGGAGGACACAGCGGACCCTCACTTTCATCCTAACAGTCTGTCAGCAACTATCCATCTGTTCTGCCAGCCCATTTCTGCTTTGTTGAGAGTGAGACTCATTATATATATATATATATATATATATATATATATATATATATGTGCGTAACCTTGTTAATTCATTAATCTAATACGGCACTTTTTGTCCGTGAAGAACAGAAAAGTTATCCCCAATATGAGCAATGTTTCTTATGTAAGGATCCTTAATTACATGGAGATGTAAGCTCTGTGGATGAGGACATGGAGCTGTAGGCTCTGTGGATAAGGACATGGTGCTGTAGGCTCTGTGGATGAGGACATGGTGCTGTAGGCTCTGTGGATGAGGACATGGTGCTGTAGGCTCTGGGGATGAGGACATGGAGCTGTAGACACTCGGGATGAGGACATGGTGCTGTAAGCTCTGTGGATGAGAACATGGAGCTGTAGACTCTGTGGATGAGGACATGGAGCTGTAGACACTCGGGATGAGGACATGGTGCTGTAGGCTCTGTGGATGAGGACATGGAGCTGTAGACACTTGGGATGAGGACATGGTGCTGTAGGCTCTGTGGATGAGGACATGGAGCTGTAGACTCTGCGGATGAGGACATGGAGCTGTAGACTCTGTGGATGAGGACATGAATGGAGCTGTAGGCTCTGTGGATAAGGACATGGAGCTGTAGACACTCGGGATGAGGACATGGGGCTGCAGACTCTGTGGATGAGGACATGGAGCTGTAGGCCCTGTGGATGAGGACATTGAGCTGTAGACAAGCGGGATGAGGACATGGTGCTGTAGGCTCTGTGGATGAGGACATGGGGCAGCAGACTCTGTGGATGAGGACATGGGGCTGTAGGCGCTGTGGATGAGGACATGGACCTGTAGACTCTGTAGATGAGGACATGGGGCTGTAGGCACTGTGGATGAGGACATGGGGCTGCAGACTCTGTGGATGAGGACATGGAGCTGTAGACACTCGGGATGAGAACATGGTGCTGTAGGCTCTGTGGATGAGGACATGGTGCTGTAGGCTCTGTGGATGAGGACATGGTGCTGTAGACTCTGGGGATGAGGACATGGTGCTGTAGACTCTGGGGATGAGGACATGGTGCTGTAGACTCTGGGGATGAGGACATGGAGCTTTAGACTCTGTGGATGAGGACATGAATGGAGCTGTAGGCTCTGTGGATGAGCACATGGAGCTGTAGGCTCTGTTGATCAGCACATGGTGCTGTAGGCTCTAAGGATGAGGACATGGAGCTGTTGACTCTATGGATGACGACATGGAGCTGTAGATTCTGTGGATGACGACATCGGTATTTGAGAAATACCCAGACAGGGTTGAAACACATCAGGAAGAAGTGGGGTGCTGAATAATTTGGGAGAGATTATCATCATGAACAAAGTTATCCTGAGACTGTATACCCACTTGAGTGTTCTGGGTCCTGGGAGTTGAGTGGCAGAGCCAGGGAACACAGGTAGCCGGGGTCCATCCAACACTGCCTTGGGAGTTGGTAATCACACCTTCCAGCATGTCTGAAGCAAAAACAGAGGAATATATGTCAAAAGAGAAGAATCCTTTTGGATGGGTAGTTTTAAGTCTCACAGAGAGGGCTGCATGTTCAACAGATACAGCTGCTTAGCTTACAAAAAACGCTGTCTGTCTTGCCGAAAGAGCTGCCAATTTGTCCAGAAAAGATGCCAGGTTACTACAGAAAGTTGCCAGACTAACAGAGGAGTCTGCCGATCTCAGATCTGACATTGCCAAAGAGTAAGATGCCAGGCATCGTTTACAAGCACCAACAGAGAGCAGGTCCACTTCACGGGATCCATACAGATCCAGGTCCAGCCCAGAGGAGCAGGTAGAGTCACTTCTTACGGCCACACTACTATCTATAGAGGAGAGTCACCTGAGATCTGTCCAGACAAGCTCCAGTAACCTGCTCTAGACTGCACAGCACCATACACAGGGCTAATGAGACAGAGGTTTGGCCTTGAATTGCCCCACACTGTGCATTATTCTGCACTTATTGCCCAAAGGACTACTTCCCTCATCCATTGCCCTTATCTATACTTATTCTTGTTCAAGGGACGGTATCCTTGATGTTATTGTATTATCAAGTATTGCATGGGCTGGGAATATTACCCCCATCACTATCCTTATCCTTATACTAGTCGTTAGTGGGACTACAACTCCCAGCATAATTATCTTCCTCAAAGTGAGAGTTTTCTTCTTCTCCATCCACAATAATAAAAGCCTTCCCATTACTCTTCAGTGACGTTACCTTCTTCATCACAATTGCTGTAAATGTTCCAACAATCTGTGCATCTACCTCGTGTTATACAAATATAGGGCGTTGGGTCCAGAACACTGTATTGTATCACAGGGTGTGCGCCTCTAGGTGTATTATAGAGTAACTTTTATTGTGATACAAATGCTCATTCTGTTTATATCAGAGCATCATTTAAATGTATTGTGATCCTGTTACTTTGTTGTGGTATTATCAGACATTGTCACCACTGATACATCCAATGTCATCATCTAATATAACTGTTATTATATGTCTATTCATTTCATGTTACATTGATCTCAAACACTATACCCTTATCAGAGATTAGACTGTACCCACAAGTCATCGGGTCTTTACGTCGCACCAATCGTATTATCCCCTTTTCCTGGTGTGTGTGGGTTGTAGAGAGTCGGACAGTAGTCAACCAGTTACCATAAAACTGTCATTCTAGCTCCACTCATTTAGCTGTCATAGCACACGGTGACCATACACCACTATAACTCTCTATCCCACTGTCTCTTCATGTCTATCCACCTTCCAGCTTTATATCAATGCCTATCATTGTGTAGATTGAACCGTATTATTATTATTGTTATTAACATCTCGCTTACATTCATTCATCAGAATTGGAGTAATGATTCCAATAACAAGGATCAGTGTAGGGATTGCTGAACGGAGTCACAGATGTAGCCGGGATTGGCCACAGCCAGAGTGGAGGTTAGAGCAGTCCGTGGACAGAGAGCCGGGAGTCAGGGAGAGCCGAGGTCATGTACAAGGAAAATGTACAAAATATAACTCTAAATCAGACCCCAAATCTGTTGTAGTTAACACAGACCTGAGGATAACCCAGGATAGACGTTATCCAGAATGACCAATATCCAATGCACTTGGTCACAACGAGCAGGCAATAAATAACAACTTTAGACTTGTTACCCTATACCAAGACTGTGTAAGCACCTGCTTGGGTGACCAGCGGGCGCCACACTGCCACACGTGTCCTGCCTACCATGTAAGCGACAACAACCCTTCACTCACTAGTTGCACGTTTTCCCAAGAGGCCCAACCATTGAAGCTAGAGCCAGGCAGGCAGCCTCTCTCTCCAAGGTGCCACTGCTGGCTCCCCCCTGAGGACCAAAACCCCCACCCACTGTAACCACTGAGCATAGCACCAGCTCCAGCGCCCCCTGCCCAGTTTATTCTCCTAGTGAATCGCTGCCACGCTGGCCTCGCTATTTCTCCTCCTCATTCCTAATCTCCCCCATAACATACTATTCTTCTCCAGCCATGCCCAGGACGTCTACTCAGACGCATTGACCGCCCCTTGTTTTGGTTCCTGTATATTGTTATCTGACACTGTTCCTTCTCATAAAACCTTCGCCTTACATACTGATGGTGCTTCAATCTGCCTACTGCCACGGTCTCCTGCGGGTCTGGTTTGCCAATCTCAATCCTGGCCCAACCTCTCATTATACTGTGCATTATAAAGGCCTGTGTCGCCATGCAGCATACAGAAAATGCCAGCCAGCAGGCTGTTACCACTGGCCCTGGATGCCCAACTGCCAGTTAAGATTGTCCAGGAATTCTAAAAGTATCTGCAAGGACACCAGACCCCCAGACAGTCTTATTATGGAGGCTGTGCTACAGGCTCACCCTGTCTTTCATGCCCAAGACTTCACTACCAACTCACTTAGACTGGCTTAACTATCTGCCAACAATGGGAGGTGCACATGAGGCCTACCCATTGCCCATGCTGTGCAGTTACTCTAAACAAAAACCAAAAGCAGCTACCACATTACTTTCACCCGGCACGTGCCAAGTCCTGGATGTAATTGTATGGCAGAGACACCACCTCAGTACTCTGGTGACTGGTGGGGTCTGATTGTTAATGGCTTGTACCAGGATCTGATGAGCCTGTTGGCTCACTTTTGCCTTCAAATCCTCACTGTCAGCACTATTATTATCTTTTATCTATAAGGCGTCTCAGAGAATCTGCAGCGCCACACATAGAGGGAGAACATAGTACACAATAGTAAACTGCAACACACAGACAGCACAGAAAATACATAAATTCACTATACATAGCTAATTACCAGTCAGCTACAAAGTAACAGAATCTAAGCAGAGAACATAGAAATACAGATCCGGATTGTTAGTTACAAGACAGTGAGCGGGAAATAGAGACCAAGAGAAGAAGGCCTGTGCGCATGGGCCGAAGAAACGGATCTGGAGGTACAGAGTACCGGGCAGAAGGGCACAAATAGGGTGGTACCAAGTGGGGGAGTAGAGGCGGTATCTGAGGATAAGGGGTTAGGAGGAGGGCTGGTAGGCTGGAATAAAGAAGTTAGTTATCAGGGCAAGTTTGAAGCCTTAGAGACTACGTCATATTACTCTTTTGAAGACAACTCCTGTGCGGCTAAATTCCCAGTCAGCCCCTTATCAACCCACTCCTCTGGTCATGGCTGAGTGCGCCATTCCCCATGCAAGTGTCTCCAGACCTGTAGCCCCCCCCACTGTGTCAATGGATATCTGTAACATGCAGTTAGTAAGCGCCATCATGGTGTGTATCATGTAATATCTCCTCCTAACACCCATCTTCTCCAGGTGCCTCTTAAACAATTGCCCCTGTGGAATTACCTGCGCATTGGGGAAATGGTCATTTTAACTGGAATCCTGAACCTGTTCTTTGGATACTTATGGAGCCCTCCAGAATCGCTAGGTATGTTCACTCCATCTTATCAAACCATCTGGCTGCCTTTCCTCTTTGTGCACTCTTTTGCGGAATGGTTTCCCCTGCAGAAAGTAAAGCTTGCCTGAACTTACACAGCACTCTTCCACAATGCGTCTTGTTAGCTCTTTTTTGCCCCTGTGGACCAAGCCTCTAGGCTTCAGCGTTGCACCCTCTTTGTCTACTTCAGTGCCCCCTTGAGATTTCATTCAAAGATCCGCGGTTATTTCTAGTACAGTACACTATTAGGACGCACTATACCTAAGTAATAGGAGATTGTGTATGTTGTATGTAAGTTGTAGAAATTGTCCTCTGGGCCAAGCTGTAGTTTCAGCAGAGGTCCCTATGGTAATCCATGGATGGTGCACTAGCACGCAGAGAGTACATGAAGTCTGGCCAAGTTGCTAAGTCCTATTCTCCTCAGTATAAGTATGTCCCACCCCAGCTGTTGCGATCTTCTGCAAGATGGTAGGAGTCTACACCTAAGTCACCCTTCTCCTGCAGGCACACGAGTTAGGCAGACTAACAAGCAGCTCTAGATGGAGCAGGGTTTTCCCATTGCATGTCCCAAAAAAGATGCGATTAAAATGATGGATTTAGAGCAGGAACCACATTTAGGTTAATAGGAGACAGAACCCCATAATCAGACTTAGTAGAACCTAGAACAAACAGAATTTCTTCTGCAGGACCTTTATAAAAAAAATTAAAATTTCCACAAGGAAAGTCTCAACTTTTAGAGTTATTCCAAGTTCATCCTGAATGTCATTGGCTCGTAAATCCTTAAGGGACGGAGATAGGAGCAGAGAGTTATCAATCCCTCATAGTTTCCTTCCTGCAGGTTTTGGTTGCTTAGTCCCAAGGAGTACAATAGTTACCCAAACCAGTTGTTGTTTGTCCTAATCCTGGTTGGGTAAGAGAGCCTCTCTCCCTTCCATGATGTTATGATGTAGAAGGGGCTTTTGATGGTCCAGACTTCCTGTTTTTTTACTGTGGATGGAACTTGGCCAGGAAGCAGAAAAGCAAATATTTTGTAATCAATTGAGATACGTTTAACCCACTTTACTATTTTTAAAAACTAGTTGGGCGTCATTCATTCCATTCATGATTTTGTGACGTTGACGGGGCTTTGGATGGTCCAGACTTCCTGTTCTTACTGGGGGTTGGAAACTTGGCAGGAAATAGTTCATCCTGTAATCATGGTCTCTGATGTAATCATGGAGATGAATTTGTGTAACCCAAATGGCTTCATATAACAATTAGTAGGTCCATCTAATGAGGTTGTTGTACACAGTCTGATATATTGAAGTCCCAGATGAGTATGATGGTGCCTGTCAGACTCGTCGTGTCACAATCCAGTTCTCACGTTAGGACCGGATCACAAATGAAGAATCCTTTCAGTCTGCCGGGTTTGGTGCTACTTTACCCAGAGGCGCGGAGTCTAACAATGCAGGGGTTTCACCAGGGACCCCGCAAGGAGGTTTAGACTTAGCGACTTAGGTCACGGCCCACCAGCAGAGTACCTGGCGAGACCAGTAGGGGTTGTGAGAGTGGTCAATAGTAGTAAAACGGCCTCTGAGGTGTAGTTTCCTGGTGGCTATAGTCTGCACGCACGAACCTGTGAGAGAGTAGAGGAAGTGCTTACACTGCCTTACAGATGCAACGGACTGCTGACCAATACCACCGAGACAGTGGACAAAGTACGCAGAGCAATACCACATATAGTGGAGGGAGTACACTGGTGTTACAGTTCTCAGGAGTTTTCTATCAGTCAGTATTAGCGCTGGCTTTCCTAAGGTGCAGAGTCTAACGAACCCCCCGTGTTCACCAAGAACCGCCGCAAGGCGGGATGGACTTTGCTGCCAGGGGTCCGCAGGTCACGGTCCCTAGGTTAGCCCACTGACGTGATAGAAGACGAACGTTTGGTAAGAGGTCTGGCAGAATAAAGGGGAATAGACTCTGTAGAGGTAGTGTAGCAATGCACAGAGAAGCAGGATCTGTTAGCTGAAGAAACAGAGCACATGCAGAAGAATCCTAGCAGTATGCAGGGGAACTCCTTGTCGGATACATTGAGAATACACCAAACTCAGGAGAGTCGCCGGGTCGGATACACAGGGGAGCAGGCAGAAGCGTAGTCGATAAGGATAGCCGGGTCAGATACACAGGTAAACAGGCAGCAGAGTAGTCAAGGGAGAGCCGGGTCGGATACACAGGAAAACACCAGAATGCAGCACAGGATACACAGGGAGAGCCAGATGCTAAGTGGTAACTTGTTGCTCTGACAAAGCTGCAGTGTCCAGGTGAGCTTAATATAGTCTGTAGATAGTAAAAGCTGCCTCCCAGCCACTATCATGTGACCGCCCAAACCAGGAAGTGCTGCTGTACACAGAGACAGGAAAATCAGCAGCATGAAGCAAGTAAGTTTGTGACTGGGAGGAAAAGGTACGTACGGCAGGACCACTGTTACAATGGATGTGGAAACTGCGTCTCTGGAGTGATAGTCTGCAGAGAGACAATGCAGGGCAATGAAGATGTTAACTGCCCCCGGAGTAATAGTCTGCATAGTGACAATGCAGGGCACTGGAGCACAAAGGAGCCATGTCTTACACAAAGCAGGTAGCTGATTTGAGGACCAGGCACAGAGGTGAGGACGGAGGTGCTTAATGTAGTACTGCCTGTGATTATCTGACCAATGGATGGAGCAGGTGAGGAGATAAGATGATCAGGTCTGCACAGACCCGAGAGGAACATGGCGGTGGCCAGAGCCGCACCAAGTTGATAAATGGCGGGCAGGTAAGGACGTCATCGTGACGTCTGTCACTAAAAATTTAAAGCGGCAATGTGAGGTTAAGTGATGACGTCAGGCTGCAGTGCTGGTCAGTTCTCCAATCAGAATGCCTTGCTGTCATTATGCTGCTCTCTTCGGTGATCTCCAGCGTCGTCTTTAAGGTAAGTCTGATTATTTTCAAGTCTCTTTTTCATTGTTTTGTTTTTTGTTGGAGGCATTGGCGATGTCGGAATTGTGGTAATCAGAAAAACTATTACCACCACACCACATACCCCATACATGCCCATCATACCTCTTCACATGCAATCAGATCACACATACCCCTTACTTACCTCTCACACCACACACTACACTCCTCCTCCTTCCGTGATTGGCTGCGACACTCCCTGCGTTGTGCAGAGGAGGTCACGTCATGTGGCTGTCATTCGAACAGCTGAATGTTCTCTGATCCATCGGCTTCGTGATGATCGTGATGAGGAGCCACATTTCAGAGATCAAAGATCCACATGCAGCTTGAGAGCCGTGGCCATTCCTGTCCTAGATCAACTTCAAATGTCAGTGTAAAAATAAAACTATCAAGTATTTGTGTTATTCATGAAAAAACAGTCAGTATTTATCTTATGTGCAAACTAATCAACTCATTTGCACCCCTTGTATTGTAACATTGTTTTGTCCAGAAAACTTGAGTAAGAAAACTTACTCATTTGTTTGCCTCACTTTCCTTAATGAATCAGGCCCTAAGAGATCCAAGTCATCGTCACAGCTCTATTTATAGTCTAAAAAGGTCATTAAACTGTTCATTTACAAACACAGAGCAGAATGGAGAAGCAGAACTGGAAGTTTGTATCACCAGAACCTCCGCAACTGTGCGCGGATCCAATGGAAAATTAGATACTCAATTTTGCTCATCCGTAATCACAGTTTTATATCTTATATACACTTGCCGCTAGCCCAAACCTGCCGCTTCCAGCTGCGTAACATCGCCCGCATCCGACCCTTCCTCTCACAAGATGCCACCAAAACCATCATCCATGCTCTCATCATCTCCCGCCTCGACTACTGCAACCTTATTCTCACTGGCCTCCTCCTCTCCCACCTCGGCCCCCTTCGTTCTGCTCTCAATGCGGCTTCCCGACTCATCTTCCTCTCACACCGCTCCTCCTCCGCCTCCCCTCTCTGTCTTTCCTTACACTGGCTCCCCTTCCCCTACAGAATCCTCTTCAAACTCCTCACCACCACTTACAAGGCTCTCTCCCACTCTACTGCCCCCTACATCTCTAACCTCCTTACCATTCACACTCCTGCTCGCTCCCTGCGCTCAGCCAATGATCGCCGCCTCTCCTCCTCTCTGATCACCTCTTCCCACTCCAGAATTCAAGACTTCTCCCGAGC